>NC_048900.1:3415678-3715678 GCF_011077185.1 Oxyura jamaicensis | reverse complement strand
TAAAAAAATATATAATATGTTTTCTACAAGTGGTTATCAAAAGAGTCTTTAAAATAGGAAACTCCAAAGTATCATGATCAATGGGAAACAAACATCCATTTTCACTGAACTTTTCACTGAACTTTCTGAAGACAAAAATAAGGCTTTTTTTTTGTGTCTTTTCATTTATTATTAAATGTTATTCACTTCAGCTGCGAAGATACTTTACTATGTTGTATTTTTCACGTCTCGAAAAGTGACTGCACTTTAAAATACATTAAAAAAAAAAAAACATTTTTCTTAACTTATTTCTACTGTTGCTCAGTAGAGAAAAGTTCATACAGCGAAGATGACAATCCATCCTCAACCTAATCCCAAATCCCCTGGAGTCACTATTTAGTTTTGAGCAATTGGTCTTGTGCTCTGTCTTATGTCAAGGAGAGTTGTGTAATTATTTGCATTAATGGATTTGTTTTTCTAATTTCAGCATGTGGCAAATTGATGAAAATTACAGGCCCCATTACAGTCAAGATCTCCGGAACCCGATTTGGAGCCTGGATGACAGATCCATTAGCATCAGAGAAAAACAACCGAGTATGTTAAGGCGCTGAAATATCTTTGGGTTCTTTTACAGATTTACTTGCTTGATTTAAATCTTTAAAAAGAGATTTTCCCTCTAGGAAGTGTCCAAAGAGAGAAGACAGCTGAGCACATTTGTGCCCTTTCGTTACATGTTTAGGGATAACATCCATCTGAAATGGCTACACTTTTTTTTTTCTATCATTTTATTGACCTTGGCTCTTTAAGAACCTAAGAAATTTAACAGAAAAATCAACACTTTCACCAGTGAGCATAACCCATAACACACGACAGTCAGAAATCACAGGATTAAGCCCCAGATAAGTGGTCTTCAGACCACTGGCCTCCTCAGATGCAAGCTGGGTTATTGTTTCAGTCTGTGATAAGATCCCAAATAGGAGAGGATCCTCTACATCTTTGTAGAGGTGTTCCCTCCCTCAAAGGGCTTTTGAAGTCAAAACAGTAGGTTTCATTCCTGTGAGATCCAAAAGGTCAATCTTTTGAACAACAACGACGACAAAAACCACAGCCGATAGGAAAGGCAGCGTACAAATGGTAATAACTAAAGATTCACACGCAGCTCTCTCCTACCCGCGCTGTTTTGCTGCTGCTGCCGCCAGCGGTCTCGGTTACTTCTGGGACAGCAGCAGACACCGCTCAGCGCTGCCCGAGAAGTCTCTCCTGCCACCTCAGCACCCGCGGGGCTGCTCCATAGTCCTCAGCACAGGCCCTCCCCAGTGCCCCCCTCTCAGAGCAGCCCACAGGCTGCCCCGTGCACACCAATAAAGCAGCAAACCATATTCCTCGCAGGATCTCAGCTAGCAGGAAGATGGGGAGCTCTGCTGGGGTCCATGCAAATATTGTGTGTTATCAGGGCTTTTGGAATCTGCGCAAAAACGCCTGCAGAAATTGCTCTGCTCTTTTGTTAGTCGGGATCTGATTTTTCCTCTGAGAGGAACTAACTGGAGAAAAGGCAAAATACGTGAAGGGAAAAATGGGGGATACCGAATGTTAAATAAAAAGTGAATTTGTTTTCTTTTGTTTTAAGGGAAAAAATGGTTCCCAAACTTTACTGGTTTAATTGCTACTACGTTTTGTGCACCATTTTTCACTGGTCAAAGATTCAACTGAGGAAAATTCAGCCAAGTGTATTTCTAAACCTAAAACCAAGCTTAGCTCACATGCCCTTTCCAACTCTCTCCTTAATTATTGGTCTCTGAGAATATCTTCAGCAAGTCCCGTATAGCAGAGACCCAAACATTAAATAACTGCAGGCACTGCAGCTCTAACAGTCTTCCTAAGAGTTGACTCGTGTAGGTAAGTTTTGATTTAGAAATTCAAGAGTTCCTCAATGCCTTTTTAACAGGAAGGTGGACAATATTGTACTTTGATAGATTGCTGCACACCCAAAACCTTTTTCTGTCTTTTTTGGCAATGTATCCACCATGCCATGCCATGACTGCGTTCCACGTGTTCACTTCCAAACTTTGTTTTCTTTCCAGGTCTGGTACATGGACAGTTACACTAACAATAAAATTGTCCGCGAATATAAATCGATTGCCGACTTCGTCAGTGGGGCTGAATCACGGACATACAACCTTCCTTTCAAGTGGGCGGGAACCAACCACGTTGTCTACAATGGCTCCCTCTATTTCAACAAGTATCAGAGCAACATCATCATCAAATACAGCTTTGACACTGGGCGGGTGCTTGCACAGCGTAGCCTTGAGTATGCCGGCTTTCACAATGTCTACCCTTACACCTGGGGTGGCTTTTCTGATATTGACCTGATGGCAGATGAGATTGGGCTATGGGCTGTGTATGCCACCAACCAGAACGCAGGCAACATCGTCATCAGCCAGCTAAACCAAGACACGCTGGAGGTGCTGAAGAGCTGGAGCACAGGCTACCCAAAGAGAAGTGCTGGGGAATCCTTCATGATCTGTGGCACCTTGTATGTTACTAACTCTCACCTAACAGGAGCCAAGGTCTACTACTCTTACTCCACCAAAACCTCCACTTATGAATACACAGACATTCCTTTCCATAATCAGTATTTTCATATATCCATGCTTGACTACAATGCAAGGGATAGAGCTCTCTATGCCTGGAATAACGGACATCAAGTCCTGTTTAATGTCACCCTTTTCCACGTCATTAAGACTGAAGATGATACATAATTCTCTTTCCCTTTCCTTTCCCTCACCTCCCCCCCTCAAAGCAGTGTCATTTGTGATAAATTCTAAAGCCTTCATCTCTCTCCATTCCTTTTAATTTACATTTCCGTTTTTCATTAAGGAAAAGCAACATTTTGTACTACACAATGCATTTCAAATATGGCTGAGCCTGTCAAAAATGACCTGTTGGATATAAAAGCATCTTAACTCATGATTCTACAAGGTCTTGATGGACCTTATTGTGAAAAGCACTAAAGAGGATTTAAGTGGCTAAAGACAGTTTTAAAAAGATTATGATCTGCCTTATTGTAGAGTCAGAGACTTATGGTGGCTTAAATGCATGAATGTCTTTTTTTTTTTTTTAACCTCATTTTTGGTTTTAATCTATTGTTCAACATCAGGAAACATTTTGGTAGCAGACATATTGCACATTGTATTTTTTATTTATTCTAAAGGAAAGATTTAGGAATTTAATTTACATGAACATGGAGTAGGACTCATTTTGCCATCAACCAATTTCAGATGTGGTGCTGTATAGTATGTTTTTAAATCTCTTGCAAACATTTTATCAACAGTATGTATTTCTACCATTGTAACCACCATTGTGCAATTGTATCTCTTCTGTGAAAGTAAACTAAGTACTATTTTTTATAAAATATATTGAAGCTTAATTGCAGTTCTGCCTATGGGTCAGTTGAAAGCGGTAAATCAGAGAAAAGGGTGTTACTTCTCAGAAAGACGGATCAATAGTTTCTCAGGTGCATGATCCCCATTCTCAGCTTTGCTTGGTAGATCCCTTCTTACCATTGGTGCTTACTGGCAAATTTGCAGTTCTGAAGCCTCACACCAATCCCAGCTTTACAACCCTGTCCAATTTTTACCACCCTGCAAGCTCTCAGTCTTTTTCTCCTGCTCTTCCCTCCCACTATTTTCTTTCCTTTATGCTCCCTCTCTGGGCTGGGCCTTGCAAGATTGACCCTGACAGTGGGCTGCTGCTGATGCCCCCAGCCCGGGGGTGGGAGCATGTACCGCACTGGTGCTGTTCTGGGGCAGCGCAGAACGGTGCTGGAAGACAAGTTCCTTTCCTTCATCTGCCCATCTTTGTATTCACGATAGAAGAACATTTATCTGTTGATGAAGGATTTTTGGGGATGACAGTAATTAGGAAGAAAACACCAAGGAAAAGGTTCAAGTGATCAGTGTGACACCTGATAGCTCCCAGAAATACTTGTTTCTTAAAGGTATTAGCTTTGACCATAAGTAACGATACTACTGCTAGCAAAAGCCAAACATCTCTGCAAACAGCTGGCGTCAGTGCTGTGGCTGCTTTCTGGCAAGGGAGAGAGCAACGTGGTGGCTATGTGGCTTGCTGCACTCTCATTAGAAGTTGGAGGGTAGGGGTGTTTTATTGAGGACGAAAGAATGAGGCTCACCCCCTATTTCATTGGAAATCTGGGGGGTGAGGGAGGTATTCTGTTGAGGAAAAAGAATGAGGTGCTATTTACCTATTTTGACATGTACAGAAATAAACTAACATTGATAAAACGTCTATACTAGTTCTTAAACTGGGCTGTCACATAACGTAGAGGTATCTGAAAGCATGAAAAGCTTTGTTCCTCACAAAACCTGAGATTCTCCTTTTTTCCTCTTTTAAACCCTTTGAAACTGGGCTCATAGAAAAGCAAAAAACACATACAAAAGTGTTCCTGTTTAAGAAGAAAAAGTTAAATGCACTGATATTTTTGCCAGATCTATTTTGAAGCCATTTGATTTGTTGATTTTTCCAATATACCAGCTGAGACCACCTTAAGTCTCATCAATGTTTTCATTATTATAAATAATTATTGTATATACGCTAATAAGTCTGCTTTACAATATAAGCCCATGTGGGGCTGCATAACAAATTGCCTTGTGCTTCATACTGGTTGCAAAACAAAAGAACACCTGTGAGGTTGCAAGAACTGATAAAGCAGGGGAACAACAACAAGTACATTACAACAGGACCAGAGAAAAGTTACTCTCCTACCTTGCTAAAACAATCGTTGTCATCCTTTAAAATCACTCACAGAGGAGGCAGAGCCCAGGTAAACAGACACGTTAAACCACTGCGTTCCTGTTCCCACTTGCTGGTACCACACCTTCGTGTCTTTACAACAAACCTTCTTCTGCAACGTGCAAGTGTACGTGACTGCTGATTTAAAAGGTATTTTATATCATTCAGGAATGTTTTATCAGAATGAAATATCTTCAGATTTTTAATCAAAGGCCATAAAGCAAACACTAACCTTTCCTCCTCATAGAGTAACTTCAGCAAAACAGATTTTGAAAATGCAGTGCTCCCAAGAAATTTAGGGAGAAATTAAACTTCCTTTCTAACATTAATAAACATACCTGAAAAAAAAATGTCACTACCGTATTTGCTTATGGAATTTTCATAAAGTGTAATTATCATACATACATTAGTACAAGTTGATAATGTTTTTTACAGTAGGATTAATCTCATTTAGTTAGCAATTTAAACAGCAAAGTCTACACTCCTATCAGTCAAAGGAAGGAAAGAGATGACTGAAGGGTGCTGGATATGGGTAAGAAAAGCACCTCTGAAGGGCTATTTGTCTTACTGATGAAACTACTGCACTAAAGGATAGGTATCGTACTAGAGAAATCCTACCCTTCTAAATTCATAACAGTGGGCTGGATTCTAATACCTTTGAACACGAAATAACAGCTTCAACACAACAAAACCTGGTTTGCTTGCTGCCTGGGAAGTAGCTCTGCTCCCTGCTAGGAAGCACTCATTTTTCTGTGAACCTGTGTCGATCCAAACGCCTTTTCCACATGGGAAATTCCAAAGTCATATTCCGCAAAGGCTGCAAACACCATGCCTTCGTATGTGCAAATGTAAGTGTTACAAACTCTGCTTTCATAACCGAGCAGCACAAGCAGAAAATCTTTGTAATATAGCAGAAACCTACATATCAAAGTAAACTGTTATTCCTATAATTGAAGCATAGGCTGTTTGTTGGAGGTACTGATACTTTAGAAAAAAAATATCTCCTTTTAAACACTGGAAAGTTAGTCGTAGAGCCTATTTTACTAACCTGGTGACAAATCACAGCCTCCTGCTTCAAGCATGTAAAAGGACCATATCCTTTCTGCACCTCAAACAACTCTTGGCAGAGCCATGCGGCTGGCAGCGGGGACGCCTGCGGTGCCCCACGCGTGCCTCTCCCAAGGAGCCTGAGGACTGCAAACGATGCAGGCTGCCAGGCCTGCAGCTTCCTCCCTGCAACGGGCTAACCATTCCCCATGACAAAAGGGGTACAACTACTCTCCACAGAGAAGGCTCCCTGAACAGTAATCATCTCTTATAGTCCCTTGTGGCAGCTCTTCCCAGCGAGTAACCATCAAGTCTCTAGTTAGGCAGGCAGGCTGCTCAACTGCTCCCATCTGTCACGGTGCATTAAGCAGAGCACTGGCAGTGACCCTGGAGCCTGCTTACCACTCTCATCACTACTAGGAAAAGATGATATTTAATTGAAAAAAATAATAATAAAATAAAAACTTATAACTGAGAATATTTCTAGACAGCTCGGGGCACTAGCTGTCACTCAGCTCAGTAGGCTGGATCCGCAGCAAAAGACAACAGGATTGTTTCAAACCACAGCATGAACAAATCCCTTACCTGGTATTTTGTTATAATAGCCAAGTGCTTAGAAAACAGGAGGGCAAGGCATGAACAAACCATTCACAGCAAATTATTCAGCTGGTAGGTTTTGTCCTTTTCTAGTTCAAGAATTTCCAGGGAACAGTTGTGATTTGTACTGATTTCTGTGCTACTCAAAATCTTTCTGGAAATCCTTTGGATGGGAATATGTCTTCCTATAAATCATCTAAGCGCTCCCTGCAGCAAGTGTTACTCTCCACCCTGGATTCAGGAAGCAATGCTGAGCATCTGGGCATGTTTTTCACAACAGGCTGATGCAGCCGCAGAGCCACATCTCGGCTGCCCGTGCTGCCACAGGCACTGCCCCCTGCCCTGCCACACGCTGCAGGAGCTGCCTTCCACCAGAAGCTCACAAAGGGCCTCAGGCATGCACAGCGACTTTCACATGCCATACGGCTTAGCCCGAAACCTCTGCCTCGCTAAGAACAGAGAATCCTGTCAAACAATCCTAGAATTGTTCATTAATAAAGTTATTCTCCCCACAGATTATGCAAAGCTCATTCTTACAAGGGTTTCTACACTCAGTTACTGGGAAACAGGAGACGGTTGCCCAACACCATGTTCCAGAGACTATCCACGAACAAAAGTTTTGTGCAGCATGGCTCCTGCTGGGGACCTAGGAAGGAGACATGCTGCGTTGATTAGATGGATACAACCACAGAGTCACGAAGACGAGACGCTCCATTTTCTCCACACTGCAAACAGACGGTCCCTCTGATCAGACCAGGGACACAAGGGACATATCCTTGCTGCAGTGGCCAGCTCTCATCCAAGTCAACAGGGATTATTCATAAATGTAGGGATTGGCCCCAGATATCAAAATATGTATCCCCCTGAAACAGCATGTGGAAGAAATATTTGCTCTTAAAATACAAAGCATGTTTATTGATCTGCATATCAATAGGGATTGCAGAAGCTTATCATAAAAGCGTTCAACTTCTTAAAGACTCAGGGTGGTGTCTGTCTATCACTGAGATAGAAGGAGGGGGGGAAATCACCTTTAGAAGTTTCTGCTAGACTCATACACACAGCTTGCCAGCTGAGCAGTAGCAGCAGAGCCTGTGGAGTCCGCCTCTATCTATTCCACCAGACCACTTAATTAAAATTACACTGCAGAAACCTTTCAGCCATGAAAGTGTAACAAAGCTTCTTCAGGATTTTTTCTTCCCAAAATGGCAGTCTTAGGCACAGGCTACCACAAATGTAGATCATTTAGATCAGCTGCATCCCGCCCCCCAACTTTGCACCCACTGTACAGAAATGCCCTTTTCCTCGGGAGCCGTGCAGCGGCGCACTTACACCGCGGCTAGCAATGGACGAGTTTCCCTTCTGCAGATGCACAGGGCTGAGCCCACCGTGGGCTGCTTGGAGAGGTGCAGTCCGTCTGCAGTCGCTCATTCCCACGCCGAGGCAATGCAGTTCGGGTGTGCGTGGAGAAGAACTCTTCTGCCCCAGAGATCTGATCGCTTTGAGTCTCACTGCTTTGAGATTGGAAGCATGAGGAAAATGGGATTTTGTGTACATAGGAGCCAACTGCCATACATCCTTTATGTAAAGATACACATGTAGTTGGAAAGATGACAGCATGAAAAACAACTGGAGACAAAAATGACTATACGGCAAGTTGTTGTTTTAAAGTAAAAAAAATTGAAAGGAATGTACCACACTGTATTACTGAGTTGTGTCGCTCCTTTCATTTTCTTCAGCTTCTTAAAGTCATTCTTGTGATTTCCCTCACACAACATCAGCCGCATGCACAAACCTCTCCTGCTTCTTTTTCTTTGTAGTTTTCTCTTCTGTTTGTTCTATTCTAATCTTCTTGATCTTCACTTAAACTCCCCAACCCCTCTCATCTTGCAGTGTGAATTTTAATGAAGGGTTATTTAGATAGAACTCAAACTGTACAAAAGGTTTACAGCACAGCAAGCTTCATCTGGAGAAGGCCTAAATTTATGTTCCCAGTTATGTAAAGTTTAGATCTACTGTGCCCATAAAAGTGCCTACAAGCAGTACTGATTGTATATCATGGGCTGCTGTAAAGAAATAATTTAAAAACAGATTCAAGATAGAAATAAATAAAAGGGAATAAAGCTAAGGAAATATTTTGTTCCATATCTGCAATGGTGAGAAATTAAATTAGAATCATCTTTCAGCAGAGCAGGCTAATCCTCCTTTTCTCCCTTCTGGAGCACACCCTCAAGGTGGTCAGCAACGCTTCCATCTCCAGGACATCAGGCGTCACCGTAATTGAGTGTGCATCCTGTCAAAGACGCTTATGCCTTTCACGCTAAGCTCCAACTCTGTGTCACAGCACGCAGACAGGCCATTTATTCAGCCTTCCCTCATCTGGGTAAACTGGGCTTATTGTCACCTTGAAGGACATAACAGACTAATGGTTTCTCAGGATTTCAAGAGACAAGTGCCTTTTAAAGTGCACAGAAGAACAGCTTTAACTCATTCCTGCAGCTCTTGAGCACAGCAGGCATTTCTCAGCCACCTCCTCAGGACTGTAAGGCAATACACAGACAATAATTAAGCAAGCTTCCCACACCTTCAGGGAGGAAAGAACACTTTTATAAATCTCGTTCTCCAGACGGAGCAGTTTGGACAGAGAGCAGTTCAGTGTAAGCTGAACTAAGCTTAGGCTAAACCTAATAAGGTTTCTAGGCTTAAGCTAAAACTAATAAGGTTTCTTTGGCTCACCAAGAGTTGATGTTAGATTTCCTGTCTCTCAAGTCAGCATACCATTCATCTGCAGGATCAAATACCTCTGCCCAACCTCAGTTCCTGCACTCTTACACTGATTTTTCATGGCTCTTTCTGCTTTCAGCCTTGCAAAGATGTCTTTGCACACCAGCAAGGTGTTATTTTGAACTCAGCACTTCCAGTCTCAGCAGCACGTATTGCACAGGCAGCCAGTTAGCTCACGATTACCATGTGCCTGCCATTAATCACAGGCTCTGAGTGATTTCTGAAGAAAAAAATACCACTTCTCTAAGGAGGTTTTTGTTTCCTTTCCTGGGGAAGAAATCCAAAGGGTGCAATATGTGACTGCTTTGATGCTGCCCTTACTTCACGTACCTGCAAAGGCCTGTCTTTCCTACAGGCTGAATTACAGCAACTCCAGCGCTGCTGGACTTGACCAGCTTCCCATGCTCGTGACCAGGATTAACCACAGCCCAGGGCATTTTATCCAACCAAGAAGCTCCCACAGTGAGTGCCAGGGATGGGTATAACCTATCTCAGAGCCCTTAGGGGAGTCCTGCACTGACCCACAATGCTGTGCATATGTTCTGGGAAAGAACAGTGGGAACCTACACATATTTTAGGCTCTTATCTGTCTAGACTAGTGCCCTTCGTTTCAGAGCACAAACCTCACCAAAGTATACACAAAAGCATCTGTTCACCAGGCTAAACAAGGAAGAAAGCCTGACAGTTTGTATATGCCTTTACACTGATGGGAGAGCTGAAGTAGGACTTGGGAGATTCACAAGCCTCATCCTGGCCCTATGCCCAGCCATGAATTTCACTCTGAAAGACTAAATTGCACTTTTATGGCAAATGTTAATATGCTGTTATTCTAATAGCATGGCAATATCATGATACGGAGCAGAAAAATGCTACCATATGCAGCAACTCCCCAGTCTGAAAGGCGATAAACATTGCAAAGTATAACATTAAATAAATGAAATGATCCCAGTACACTTTTCCACAATACATCATCTACCTTAATAGCACTCGGTTACTGCTATTCAGTAGAACATACTAAGTAAACAAACTGTTGATTTTATTAGTGTTTACTGAATGTCAATATGCATGACATATGCCTAGATAATTATGGAACCGGATATTTATGTACCGTAGGAAAATGGGTATTTACTATGTCATTAGACTAGATCACAAAATATAGAAAATCATAATTATGAGCATGGAACACTGCTTGTTCAACAACGTTAAAACTGTGAGAAAGCAGATCTGGGAATGGAAGTATTTTACACCACAGAGTAAGGTGATCCTTATGTTAAAGGCAAATTATAAATTAGTATGTACAGTGCATCAAATACATCTGAATGACAGAGCTACATAAATTTCTATTTCATGGTTTTCCTTCCAAGTTGCAAATAAAAAAGGACAGAACTGATTTTATGTATAGTATAGAAGCAGATGTAATCATAGATACATGACTGTGCCTGAATTCTATGTGGTATTTAAGAGCAAGCCTGGAGAGAATATAGCATCTTGGGGCAATCACGCACCAACTGAAGCAAAACCAACCAGAAGCAGAAAAAAATCTAAGAACACCCAACATGAGAAAACTACCCCCTTCCCAGCTGGACTCCCAGAACCCAAGATGATTTCGCTACCTGGAACAACATTTGCCGTGCCCTGCAGGGACCGCAGCCTGCCACAGTGGGACAGCCACAGACCCCAGTGCCCTGGCAGCTGCCACTGTTCAGTGCGCCCAGCTGGATATTTATCCAGGGGAAGCTGTAAAGCTTTCAGCACATGTTCCTGAGGAGCTATCGTGTTCCTCCTTTGCTTGCCTGAATAATCAAAGGAACATTTTTAATAAAGTCAAGCAAACTGTACAGCATAACAAGCTTTAGAAAAAAGGACTGAGCATAAGCAGTTTTGTCTGACAGAATAAATCCCGCTTGCCAAAGTTTCATGCCACTGCCTAACTAGTCCACTTGGTCACACAGCCTCACAAACAGGGCATTTCTCTACATGTTTGCCACCTGGCCTCCCAGAAATTAGGTGAGGGAGATGAGAGATGTATGACAGAAATTTTGATAAACAAGCAGACAGCTACAGCAGGCCTAGTAAAGTTAATCAAGCTTTCTCTCTTTTTTTTTTTTCCAACTTTATCCTAATTTGTATTCTTTTGGGTTACCTTGCTCATCTGCAGCTAAATAGGGTTTCCTCTGGCCTGCCAAATTACCCATTTAAATTAGCATACATTTACATGCATTGACATACAAATCGGCTCTACTGTCATGCTTGGATATGATCTTGTCTGAATCCACCTCTGAATAGGATCAGCTCACTTATTGTTTGCTGACACTGCTGGGCACACTCCTAAGTTCCTCAGCCCTTTTACGAAGTGTTTCACTACATTACAGACAAGGGGCCTTAGGACTTCAAGTAATTAGATATAAGGAGGTATGACTTCTGTAAACACTATTTTCCATTTCTATTCCTACATAAGCAATACCCTGCAGTAACTTTAAAGTGGAAATGTTAAGGAAAAACTTCTAAAGAAATCACATTTTAAAATCAGTATGAGTTGTAAAATAATTGAGAAGCTTTCTCACCCAGTGATGTTAACTAGGTGTGAACTGGCATAAATGGCACCTTCAGTTTTGTTTCAATCCCAAACGATGGGACTGAACAAGGAGCCCATACTGGAATCTCTTTTGGAGAAGTGTAATGGTCTGTGAAATAGGAAAGGTCAGATTAGGTGGTGCATTATTCATTATAGCCTTAAACTCTGACTGCATGACTCTCTGACATATTTACATCTGAAGCATTTATCAGCTCTTTCGGGTGCATTCTTCCATTCAGATTTATAAAGACTGAATAAACACACAGTAATGCTTCAAGAAACATAAAAAGGTTAACGTTAAAGACATTGCCCCCTTGCTTCACGTACTCTTGTGTGCTTATTGAATTATTGATCTAGACAGTCCCAGGGATTTATGAAAGTTGTTAGGAAACCCTTTATGGCTTTGTGCTATACAAAAGTAGACAATACTGTTCTTAAACAATGGTTACTTTGGGCTGTCTTTTGATAATACATATAACATACCAACATTTAATCATCTTTTTGTGTAAAGGACAAATTGTTAAAAATAACTTTGAGGATTTATTAGAAAGAGTATTTCGCTTGGAAAAAATTGTAGAGTGGTTTCTGTTTTATAACTGAATGCTCCAGATTTGGCATGAATCAAGACTGCACTCACGAGTTTCTACAAAGAAAGGACAGTTTTACATTTCCTTTTCAGTAGTAGAAAAAGCAGTTAAAGAGCTTCCCGTGTTCATCTCGCTGCCTGTTTCCATGTCTCTGCCACAGCTCACAGCCTGCCTGAGCTGATACAACTGTTGGTGGGGTGTGCTATAAAATGGGTAAATGGAATAATCTCGGGTGAAGAAGTCCAGAAAAGGGGATGTAGGTAGACAACTATATATATTGATACACACACTGGGAAAAGTAGCCACAAGTATCTCATGAGGTTAAAAAAAAATGTGATACTCTTGGATTTGAATTAGAAATGAAGTTAAACAGAAAAGATGTAGTATGCACTACAATTCTGGAACGTGATTACAAACTGAATAGTGAATTGTAACAAAATGTGCAGCCTTCCAGACCTCTACCTTGGCTACAGCAAAAGTTAAAATTGCACTTAGAATATAAATGTTAAAGCAACAAAACCAAAAGCACCTGCTACAAACAGCAGGACGCAGCAAACTGGCTATTTTTGGAGTAATTTAAGATGAAGTTTAAAAACTGCCTTGGTTAAAAGAAAAGAATGATACGCTAGCTACATAGATGATTATGGTGAGCTAGTTTTATCCTGGTGGTAGACTTCATGTGATAGTGCATTTCCTCCAGAAGAAACACTGACAGTTGGGCTAAGGGGGCCAGAGGGATGCAGATTTCTGTGTTGCCAATTAGGGAAGAGGCTACATTTGTAGAGAACTGATTTAAGACAGTAGTTTTCATCCTAGGTGAATGTATTTGTAGTAGAAGGCCTCTCCAGATTTTGTAGCAAGTTCACTTTGATAACATCAGAGTCTGTCTTCCAGCCAGCTGCAGCTGGAAAAAGTTACAGATTTGGCTGAGTAAACCCTTCTGGGTAAGTAGAGAAGCATTACAGGGATTGTCCAAATTACACCAATCCCCCACACTGGGGTTTCTCCTGGCCTGCTCTGCCCTGCCAAGATGCCTATCCAACATGAAACACAAGCCTCAGGAATACAGAGGGGATTCAAGCTGTTTCAGTATGGCTTAAAGAAACCCAAATAGTTTGGAAAAATACAAGCCAGATGATCTTGACAGATGTTATCTGGTGGCTAGCATGACCTTTACTGCTATGTCATTATGAGTCCAGAACTGGCTGCTTATTCACTTCAGTGAATACTGTAATGTATGTACAGATGATGCTTGTAAATATCAACCATCTTAACTATAAGATAGTATTTTTATTTTACAAGTATACAAGAGTTAGAAACTTCCATATTTCTACCTAATTTCAGAGAGAAGTCCAATTATATTCACTGTACATTTTTGCTTTTCACTCTTGAAGGTACAATAACAGTGCTGTGAACATATTTCCTTTATCTACTCACCTTCCAAGTCAGTATATTAAAACACCATGGGCAGAAATATTTCTAAAAGTATGCAACAACAGCAGCGTCATCTTCCTGAGTGTAAGTTATCATCTTTCTAAAAAAGCAATCTTTTCTTCAGAAAGTATTTTCTTTATTAATTGATCCAAGCCCATCGCTCTGACCTCGGTAGAAAAGGCTGAAATAAATACCTTTCAAACTTTTACAATTACATGGAGTGTAATTCAGCAGATAACCATAAATTTACACAAAACATCTCTACAAAAAGTCACTTTATTAGACAATTTTCTGGCTCAGTAAACCATCCTCTGGAATCTCCAAACCAGTACTAAGTAACTGATAGCTGCTATTTCTCCAGCTCAGCTGACAGAAATAGCTATTACCACATTAATATTCCAACAATTTTTCTCAATTTTACAAAATCCATCCAACAATATCACAGCAGGACTGTCTGAGATCCTATCCTAGCATTCAGCTACAAAACCCAGAGGCACTAAAATGGTTTTCTAAGGCTAATAATTCCTTACAGACACAGAAGATGCTAGAGTGTTTCAAATGCGTTGTTCCCAACCACTGTGAATTCTGGGGGAAGAAGATGGTGTAACAAGTTCATAGTTACCATGTGGTAGTATAAAGCTATTCAACTAGTCAGATTTACAGCTAATTTTATATCTGCATTATCACACCTGGGTGGTGCAGCTGCAGCAAATCTGTCACTCATAGAAAGTGAAAGGCATTCATTTTCAGGATCACTGCTGATGACAAATGCAGGTTGTGAAGAGAAGGCTCAGACCATGTGAGGATGAATGCCCAGTAGTTGACGCTTGCTTCATGGTTCTTTACAATTGACCAGCTGTGGCATTCTGCTTTACTGGGACTATCAAGCAAATTCAAAGAAAGTATTAAATGGAGCCAGTAATGAGAAAGGACAGACCCCTCAAAGCCTTAAGAAAAATAAGCCTACATTTCACTTTTATGAGTTCTGTATGCAGCTTCTATCGAGGCCTATATTTCAATACAATAATATTTGGTGGGACTTGTTTTCTGTGCTTTAGAGCAGGATCTCTGTTTTGTACATTTAAAATGTCTAAATGCTAATAAAAATCTCTTTGGGAAAGAAAATTCCCACTAGAATTTGCATATTAAATTAAGCCTTTCTACTGAGAGTATTTTTAAATCCCACTAAATCCTACTTCCATTCATTCATCGGCAGCTCTGTGCATAAATAAAAAGAACGCTCTAAGGGATTATGTTTGTGAAAGAACTAGCAGCTATCATTCTTGGCTCATTCTTTAACAACAAAATAATGATGATTCTTAAAGAATTAGTTTTAATCTCCCTAAATCAAGAGGATACTGACAATACTACTTTAATCACATAAGTGCCTTGAAGAACTTCTGTTAAGATTAAACCGTGAGAAAAACTCCCAAAGATGAGCACTTTTCCTATTGTAACTTGTAATGCTAGCAGTAGAATGGTCAGGAATACAAGATAAGGGATTATATCAGAACTGCCTTAATATACTCTGAACGTTAGTGAAAATAAAAGACTTCAATAGAAGTATAGAAAGGTGTATGAGAAGAACTTGTATAGTTGTAAAGTATATGAATTTATTGAACAGATTTCATCTGAAACAGCCTTTTTTTTTTTTTAAAGGAGAAGAAATATATTAGATATATAATGTTTCAATTGCTTTAAAAACAAATCCAGGTCAAACCATGAGAACACTTTCACCCCAAATATTTTTGTATAGAGATTTCACTTGTAGAATAACAAGATGCTTTTGAATAACATGTTGCTTCTGAACCACCAGTGCAAAGCTAACATATTTCACGTCATGTAAATGAGAGAGATTTACTATGCCATTAGGTACAAAAGGAGGTTCTTAACTTTATGAAGCATGTCATTCATCCAAAAATTGAACTGTTTGGCAGGAATTAGATGCAACACAAACAGCATATTGAGAATTTCACAGTTCGGGAACTGGTAGATACAAATCAGTCAGCGGCAGGGAGCCACCTTTCCAACCAGAAAAGCCACCGGCTTAAACCTCTTCCATCCAAGTAAACAAGGGTCCATTTCTGCACCACCAGTGACAAACTGTTGGCATCCATTCTTACTACCCCTTTGCTAACATTTTCTTCCTGGAGGTCTTACCCTGCTCATGTCACCAGTATGGCTCTGCAGGGACCACACATGCGTGGGTTATCACACCTCCGTCTGCTCCTCACCAAATGAGCTCGGTAATAGCTCACACTAAGAGCAAGTCCCTTAGAGGCACCACATTGAAAGGGTGCCTTGAAAGGATCTTTCCACAAGTGTCTCTGAGCCCATGCATACTACTATAATACTTCAGCCTTAATTACTACATTCATAGCATCCCCCAAGGGTTAAAAGGAAGAGTATGCCTGGATCCGGCATACTTACTTGTCCTTAGCCAGCCAAATCTGCACTCATTCAATTCAGGATAGATCCTGAACCTCTAAAATATTCTTTGTTTCCTGAAAAAGAAATAACTGATTGAGTTTTCCTCATCGCCTTTCAAAACCACACAGGCAGGCTCAGTATTCAGGTGTCACTGAGTTTACATATGTTATGAAATAGTGATTTGTTTCACTAACATTTTGAAATCGGTAATATCCTTCATGGAAATAGCTCACAGAATGTCAAGTGCATTCAGAGCTATTTGCAGAGAAAAGTTGATTTACCTCACCTAGAACAATTATTTCTGATTTAGCCATTTTCTAGTCTGATACAGGCTTCAGTACTTCAGCTGCTAATTACATGCTACACACATTGAAGACTTTAGAGGTTCTAGGAATAAAGTGTTATTTTGGTGCTATTCTTTCTTCTCTCTAAGGATACTTGCTCATCGTACTGAGCCTAGAAAATATTCAATTCAGTAACAATACTGAAAGAGCATTTTGTTTGAGTAACTCTGTGATGGTGGCTGAACAAGTAGTGTACCTTTGTTGCATGAATAAAGATAGGCATTTGGAGCCCAATACATTTCTTGTTCACAGAGAGGCATGTTAAAAAAAAAAATCTATTATCATGTAACTCTAGCATAAGTCCTTTGTGAGGAATTCCATTAAGACATTTTCTACGCTGATTTTCCAATAGTTTAAAATCACCTATCAAAGTGAAACTGCAAACGAACATTTTAAAATATAAAATGACATTTTAACAGCTTCTTCCTACATACAACAGCGATTTCAAATGCTCTGCCTCTTTATATGACTATTTGTGTTCAGACAAGCTTTCTCAGTTTCTTAACATTTGTTAGCAACAAGTATTTTCAATTAATATTTTCAAGGCTTTTTGTTTTTAAAACAGTATTGATAAGAGAAATAGTAGGGTTTATTGTTTGTTTGTTTGTTTTCTTTTATGGAATTCAGATTACACGAGATAGGAAATTACACGGAAAGAGAGTACATCATACCATCCAGGTACACCATATACAATAATAAATCAGATTATTCAACCAACATAAAGACATCAGATCTGAATTTAAACCTTTTTTTTAAAACCTGTTTGTTTACCCCAGAAAACATAATTTAATGGTACGTGCTGTTGGAGCTAAAACCCTGAAGGAAATGGAGCCTTGGTCTCTAAAATACTAAACAAGAAACAAAAGAGAAATGTGTCAGTGTGTGTTTCCAAGAGCAGCCCTCTCCTTCCTTACAGTAGCCTTATACTTTCCTAGATGGGCCTGCTTTTAGACCGTTTCCTCTAACCATTTTCGAATTCATAAAACTACTAAAAAATGTGCAGCAGCTGATAACGCGACTAGGTGACAAGATACAGCAAACTATGAATTACAGGCTACTTCAAAGGAGATCAATGAAGAGCAGGATCTAGCACAGAAGACAATCTGCTTTTGCAAATGTAAGCTATACTTCCCAGCCCTGCACCCAATGCCTAATACATAATAAATCAAAAACTTACGCTGCCCTCAATAGGAAAAGGGCAGGAAATCACAATATTCTGATTACTTTGCATCATATGTGTTGCCAAATAGTGCCAAGAACACCTTTGATTTAGACCTGAAGGGACCACATGCTGGTTCTGGATGAGTTCTTTTCTTGCCATACCCCAGCAGATGTTACATAGCACAGGACTCAGGTGTGAGGAATTACCACCTGAACAGAACAGCTCCTGGAGATGTATCGCAGTTAAAAAGAGATACCAAAATTAAATGGCTACCATCTTTTCTGAATTGAGATCAGAGGGTGAATTGTCTCCTTCCTTCTACCTACTCCAGTTTCTGCCAGGAACAAATTCAGACTCTCACAACTATTGGATAAATGTTGGATGCGTAGGATGATAAATATGCCCTAGCACTCATTCAAGCCTTTCTCAACTATTTAAGCAGCAAGGAAATACGCCTTAGAGTTAAAGGAAGAATCATAGACAGAAACACAAGAACATGAAGTTCCTCACCTTAAAGAGCATTGATCACTGGGACAAGATAAATACAGTAAGTGTGCACTGTGAGGTCAATTTTATTCATAAAATGAGAAGCCTAGTGAATGTTAACACTGAAGTCCATTCAGTCGCTTCACAGCTGAGTGTAAAACCATCAGTTATGAATACTTTATGCTTTTCATTAATATGGCTAATTTGCTCTCCAACAGGTCTGATTACATGAAATATCTTTATCAAAATAAATAGGTAAACTGTAATTGACAGTATTTTTGACCATGACTGCAGCAGACGTAACACTCCTTTTCCTAGCAGGACTTACACTCCTATCAGCGTTTATAATCCTTACTTCCTAAAGCTGTGACATTTTTATCTTCTGTCCTTTATGCAGCAGTTCTGATGGATACACGTTGCGTTGGCAGTATGACTATATATTAATTTTAATTGTCACAGCATGAAGAAAAAATAATGTCTTAAGAGCCATCAGAAAAAAACCCTGCACACTACAGTATCTGTTCTTTTCGCTGCTTGTTTTTTTCCTTCTTTGAACTAGGAGAGTCAGTAGCTGCATGCAGTTAAAATACTTGGCTTTCTTTAGAAGGTTACATACAAGTTATCTTCAAAAGTGAGTGTCACGGTCATTTTTCATCTAGAAAAAAAGGGGGAAATTTGCAATACATACATAAGTAGGTACAGAGAGACAAGCTGTATTCTTTCATTTTCCTTCCATGAAATCCTAAATATTAATGAAAAATAAGTATTACTTAGATATTTAATATCTGGTGGAAAACAATGACTGCATTGATCAAATTGCGAAGAGGAATATTTAGTAGCATTTACTTTGATTCCTTTTAATCTAACTATTACGGAGTTACATGTCAAACAAAAGCAGAATAAATCCAGACTCCATCAATGTTTGGTCTAACAAAATCCATTTCCAATTAACTGGATGTTCCTGCACTTGAGTGCCAGAGCTAATTTGTGTTTGTTTTTCAGCTATAAAGTATCTTTCCAGCTTCGATAATTGAGTGCATGATGGAGCTTTGGCAGTTTAATATTGTCTTCTCTGCAAAAAGATGAAAAAGAGGATAAGCGTCTACCTTAGCTTTAGCAACCATGAAGTGGTTTACACTCATGTCTTCATGAAGCAAATGTAAGGTGCCAGACAGGGTGACCCTCTGCTCTCAATTCCTTAATGACCTTCAGTCAACTCTGAGCTCTGTTTTCCTAGCTGATAGCTGACCTCTCCAGGGCAGGTTCCCTCACACAGTAAGTGGGGTACATACATGCTAAGCATTACCAGCTGGAGCTTCCTTGTCATCATAGGGAAGAAAGGATTAAGATAAAGAGAAAATAAATACTGCCTTCATTTCTAATCCTTAGCTCCCCTTTAAACCCAGAACCTGATGACTACAAAAGGCAAGACAGGACAGATAAATCAATGAAGAAGAGCCATCCACATATGTGCACCATACCTCCTCCCAGAGAAGCTGCCTCTTGCTCCTCCTTTCATGTGAAAACACTGGATGATGCAGAGCTTTGTATCATTATCACTTCATTCATATTTCAGAAAATCAATAAGGACCCTGACAGACTCTTTGTTCCCTGCTCCCCTGCAGCTAACCTAACCATTGATTTTCAGGCACTAGAGCAGGTCTGTCAATCTCTGTGCACATCTCTGGCTGTACGTGATAAAGGAAATTTTTCTAGGCAGTGAAAGATTTTGGTATGCCTCATCAAATGGTGTGAAGATGTTGAAAGTACGTGTAAAGCACAGTACATTGTTAAGTGTGGATTAAAAGCAAATGTGGTGAACTTCCAAAACGCCTACATTTTTCTGGGAATTTAAATTATATTCACATTTCCTAACTGTGACTGCAGCTGGTGTACACTTACTAACTTTGGGATATACTGCACAGATCAGCTTCGGTCTACTGAAACAGACCTGTTACAGAACCACACCTGACTTTTGATATCTGCATTCAGTGGGAACATCTCATTTTTGGTGATAGAGGTTGAACTCCAGAGAACACATTATGTCAGATGCATAAATGGTGGGAATTAGCACAGGTCCATAGATGTCAAAGGAGCAGCATCACTATAGTATCACCTCCCCAAGTTCCTGAGCTTTTGTTTAATTCAGTATGTAATCAAATGCTCAAAAAAACAATGTTCCTAAATATCAGCTTCCAGAATGCAAATTCTAACAAAAAAACATTACCTACTGAATGTACCATAACTTTCTAAAGTTTGTGAGTGCAAAAATTGGCCTGCTATTCATTTGTGGTTAGAATATTCTCAACTGAAGACAGAAGCAGTCACATTTCTATATCAATCCTTTCAACTGATCCCCTTAGAAGAGGCGAAGACCACATTCAGCTGGTTCACTAATTAAAACAGTTAATTTAAACAGTTCATTAGGTTTTCCTTGGAGGGGGGGAATATTAGCATTAAGAATGTAAAGAACGTTTTTAAAGGGTGAGACATCTGCAGCCATTGTCATCAAACAACAGAAAACTCAAGTTAGAGCTTTCTCAGTTTTTCCCATTTGTGCCTCTAATAAACATGCACAAATACCAACAATTATTGTTTTAGCAGCATTCAGTGTCTCCTGTGTGCCTGCTATCACACAAAATACCCAGCTCATTCTTAGTCAATGTTTATTCATTTCCTCTCAGTTTGCATAGCTGAATGAAATGCTAGTTCCAAGCAGAACGAGAATTGTTCCCAACCTGCAGACCAACACTTTTCCTTAAGTAAAAAGAAAAGGAGAATCTTTAACAAGGTACTACAGAGACATCTCGTCCCTAGTGTATTGCCCATAAGACTGCTTCACTTCTAAAATCTGCCCATTTAGCACACACACAGGCATCAGATATTTCATCGCTCACGTTCTTTGTTCATTGCACAGGTTTGAGAGTCCAAACGGACTCTGAGCTTGTAATGGCAGTCCTGCTGCTTAGACCACAAGCATACCAAGCACAGGCTCCCTCGGGATGCAGGACTGCAGATAAACACAGTTGTGCTTCTCTACAGTTCTCTCCGGTTTTCTCAGTCTGGAAAACCATAGGCTGACAACACGTTAAAGGACTAGAACAGTAAATCCACGATCCAAATCAAAGACAGGGATACAATCAATGTTGCAGCATACACTGATTCTTAGGTTAGAAACATACGTGAATTTAAAGAAAAAAAAAGCTTTGATGTGTTTCATGTGTTCATATACAGAATACTAACAACCCTGTGCAGCGTTCCATTAAAATCTGTCCTATTATTGATATACCAGAGATAATGCAAACCATTTACAAGTAATTCCCCCCCCCCCCCCTTTTTTTTTTTTGACTTTGTTTCCTTCCATGCTCCATTGTAGGAGTTTCTATTTGTTTGCAGATTTTCTGTACATGTAAAGGAAAATTGGCTATATGCACAAACTGAAGACTTACTAAAATTCAGGGACAAGGTGCAGCCCCCATAGCTCTGTCAAGAATAATGCCAAACCAAACTAGCTTCCTTGTATGTCAGGGTAAGACACCTAGACATGGGGGGTGGAGGGGACCACTGGAGATGATGCATCTTGGTTTCAGTCAGGCATAATATTCTCACAGTATTCTCACAAGCAAGCTAAGAAAACATGCAATAAAAAAAAATGAGACTGCTGTAAAACAGGGACACAACTGACTGAATAACTGGACTTGAAAAGCAGTTGTCAGCAGGAAGGAAGCCTTAAGTGAGATTTCTTGGAGGTCTGCTTCTGCCTAGTACTAGTCCACATTTTCCAGTAATGACTCAACTGAGAGGATGGCAAGTATGCTCATCAAATTTGCAGAAGATACAAAATTAGATTATCGGTGGTTTAATAGCATTCTAGTACAAAAAAAATCTTGGAAAGGTAAAGAAATCGTATGAAATACATGCAATATAATGCAATAAGTATGAGCAAAAAGTACTATTTTTGGTGTCCTGTGAAAGTACAGGATAGAGATAACAGTTTATCTGAAAAAAATAAAATAAATAAAATAAAATAAAAAGTGGGTGTTATCCTTGACCTCCAGCTGAAAATGAAATTAAAACTCTCCTGATGTGGAATTAAAAAAAAAAAAAAAACCACGATTGTACTAATATGCATGTTAGTACTTGCCATATACAAGTCGAGGCATAGATCTTCAGAGCTCTGGAAATTCATAACATCAGCTTTAATCCTGTAGCTGATTTACAGCTCCATTCAAAAAAGATGTAAAAAAAAATTGGAAAAGCCCAGGGAAGATCCCATACGGTGTAACGTTGATAGGGTTTTATTAGCATTTTCTTTCTTCGTGGGGTGTGTGTAAGGACAGACAGATTAAGAAATACCTTACTAAATACATAATCTCCACAGCAGAAATAATGTTAATAGCAGTAGCCCCAGAGCTGGTGTATTTTTTTACCCAGTGGTATATCAAGAGGAAGTCTGTGGTGCATGAAACAAATGGGATTCATTTTTTTCCTAAAATTAGAACCACAGCTGTATCTTAGAGCAAGTAAAAGGCAATTTCTGTTGTTTAATAGACTTCATGTTGACTGTGCTACAATTTTCAAACACCTTTGTTATCTGATATTAAAAATATTATCGGAACATTCAAGAAACATCAACTGTTAAACTGACAATTTAAGTTTTTTAGCGCCAATAACTAAGTGCTCCTTAACCTCCCCTCCCCCCCCTTTTTATGGTTTATTTTGCATAAAATCCAATCTTATTCGGTTTTCTTGAGTGCCCAGAAAGCAATATCCTGGTAAGAACATTGCTGAAAGCAGTAATTGAGTGAATCAGCTATGAATCTTACCCCTGTGCTGGTCTAGCAAATACACGGCGTTACAGAATAATTGTCTTCTCTTTGCAGTTGCACCAAGAGCAATATTTCACAGTTAAGGCAAAAATACAAGGTGATAAAAATAATTTTTTTAAAAAAAGTCTGTTTTCCACCCTATTTGAAGAAGATCTCAAGCCACGCTCTGCAAGCTTTCAACAATTTTGCCTCCAATTTTGTACATTTACTAACAAGCAATTTCAAATCAAATCAGGCAGAAAGGTTAGGCCTGGGCTATCAGTTCAAAACTGATGGGATTTTTGTTACACAACACTTCCAATTATTTATCCTTTTGAATTTGTAAATACAAAATACTTTTTCATCTCAGGAGCAGATTTAGATGCAACTTGCCAACTACAATTCCTGTGGTGGTTTTTTTTTTTTTTTTTTAAGTACAAAGAATTTTTAAGTAGTCAAGTGACTATCTTACGGTAGGTGTATTCCAAAAACCAGTAAAATAACATTTAAATATGAACATTAACAATTTATGCTATAATATGTTACGGATTTTGCATAGCTAAAGTTCTTCATCAAGCACTTTCAAAAATTAGCAGGATGCCGAACCCTTGTGACCGCATAATTAGCCTTGATGAGTGAAACAATGGTTCCCATCTATATCTCTTTTTATATTTCTTTGAATTAAGATAATGGGTTGTTGTGTTTCCGTACTTGCAGTTATTTACGAAGGAGGCAGCCCAGTGAAACCAAAGCAGAATTGGGTTCTGACTCATCCATCCCTCCTTAAGACCAGAGGGCAGCGGAGCCGTGGTGGCTGCGAGCCTACAGCTGGTTCTGAGGGTGGGCTGCACAGAGCTGATATCCAGGAGCGCCCGGGGGTCCTCTGCGCTGCAGCTGCTGGAAACAGATCGTTGTTTCCTTTACATTTTCCAGCCAAGCGGGTTATCTGACTCTTCTCACTCTGAGAATATATGTGCTCATCTCTATCAGCTGCTGTGAGAAGTAGCGCTGCGTTGCGGATTGGCCCTGTACTGAGGCTAACTAGCCATGACTCTACACAGACCTTAACCTGCTCTAAGCATCACATTCGCAGCCATCAGCAGATTTCAGAGTTTGAACAGTTAAATACATGTACAAGCCTCTGCAGCACTGGGGCCACAGTTTTAAGCTTGCTTCTCCACCCCAGTGATCATGCTTTTAGATCACCATGACGTTATGCTGCCCCACACTGGTATTTTAGGGGTGAATAAGTGATAATCCAATGTTGTGTATGCCAATTGCAGAGTGCCTCCTGAATGCTTAACCGGGGCAAGAGAACAATGCTTGCAGACATTATGTAAATGTAACAAACGTCTCCCTCTGGTTTTAATTTAGATCTCCTGGATTATTATTTTTTTTTAATTAATGGTGATAAATGGCCCTTATCAAATTTTACTTTAATTTCTGTCTGCTTGTGCATGACAGTCCATAAGTACATTTTGGCACCTACCCCCTATTGCTTGCAGTTGAAAGTGAGACTTCGAAATTCTCTCAACAATTTTGTTCCCTCTGCCACCACTCTTCACTTGTAAAATGGAAACAGAATAACTTTTATCTCCAACCTTTTGTTGGGCTTCAAAACTCTTCCTGCCTGAACCTGTGTGACTATACAAAGCTTTGCTAGACGAACCTCTTCCTTCTGAAGAGCACGAATATCACATCTTCAGAATTTCTTCAAGTAGTATCACTTCTGTTACTGATATCAATGCACACTGTCAATTGAATGCTGATTATATTTTGTTATACTACATTTTAATTATGCTACAATTTTTTTGGCAAGGACAATAATGAAGTTTGTCATTTGGAGCAGACACCCCTCTGAAAAAAACAATTTTAGTGAATATTGCTAAAGAGTAACCAATAATGAGTCTAATTCTGTTGAATTCATGTAATAAAACAAAATAAAGTGTGCAAAACTAAGCATTTTATTAGGTCTTCATAGGCACTTTCCCTTCTTAAATCAATAAATTAGGAAGACATGGGGACAATCTGCTCAGTATAAACCTTTTGACTCAAAGATATTTGATTTTCTATAGCCAGTATCATTCACTGAGTAACCTGTAGTCTACATTCTGTGCATCTTCTCAATGAAGTGCCACTTCATTATTTTATATTAGGAATAATTATCACTGCAATAACGTTATGACAGCTTCTTCTAACACCAGCACACACTTGACACTAATGGATTTGTATTCATTGCTCTTGGCTATCTTTCTCTACGTGATCTGACAGCTTTAGTTGGAATTCAGTTCGGGAACAAGAGTCAGTTCTACAACCAAGAACACAATTCATCTATTCCTAATGAGGTGTTTGATCAAAAGATATTTGATATGATAGCTGAGAAAAGTCATATGGAACATCATGCAAGTAGAGGGTCAAACACCAGGCTAGAGAACATCCTTTCTTTTCATCCTGGTATGATTATGGAGCACTTGTTTTGGACCATGAAAAGACATCACTAACTTGTATACTGCCCATGGGGCTACAAACAGCATCTAAATAAACCACAAATGAAATGATACCACAAATAAATTGAAGTATGCCAGGACGCATTTCACACCCAGGTTTCAAGATGTTTTCAAGATGTAAGAGGAACAAAATCTTTCCAGCAGAAATCTGAATATGAATTTAAAGCTGAAAAGCTGCTGTAAGAACTTCAGAAGTGATACAGATAAATTCTGAAATACTAGACCGCTATTTTTTGTCTTCAGACAACATCTTATGAGTTACTATTATATTAGCACTATGTTCTGCTTCTTTATGTGCAGGAACAAAGAGTTCTTCATAATAGAGAAAAGCTATCTAATTATAAAATAATGATGCTTTGCTGTGAAGTGACCTGAAGGCAGAGTGAAAAGCCTGTACCAGACCCGTGTGCAGACCAGCTAGGAGGAGGTGGCTGGCAGGAGCTGGATCCAGCGTGATTGGAGTTGTCAGCTGTGCTACTACTTCATGCTCCCTGGCAGGCAGGATAAGAACCAGCAGGCAACTCATGAGAATGCAAAATTCTGTATGTCTGACCTCTCTGTTCTAAAACTTTTCAAGAAGGACTGAGCAAAGTTTGTGTTCCCTTCACTCTTTGCATTCCGGTATGCAGAGTATATTTCAGTTCCCCCTTACTGCACAAACAGTAAAGGTAAAGCAGCAGGTTGCTACCTGATTTTTACAAAGGCAGATCTCAACCGAGAAACAGAGAATAGAGAAGGATTAGAAACTCCTAATTTTGCACGAAGTTAAGTGGGCATCATATCCATAAGCATGCTAAAAGAAAATTGAAAGACTGGCAGGTCTTCTTTGGCCTTTTAGATCCCTCCCAGCATAACAGCTAGGGACATAAGCAGGCGTAAAGAATTTCTTCAGATGCTGACCGATCACAGCTCCATTTAGCTTCAGTAAAATTTGACTGATGATTTTAAAAGCTCTACAGTTTGCACCCAAACTGCTTTATTTATAGTCCTCCATACTGCAATTTGCATAGCTAGTCACATAATTCTCAGTTCCACTTATTAAATATTATAAAATTATAAAAGATATGTTTTGCTATAGTAGAAGGCAAAGAAAGAATGATTCAGTCCTAGGCATAGTATTCTGTGAATTGTTTCCACTACACCTGTGCAGAATGCTTCTACAGAGACCATGGTCATTCCTATGGCTTATTCCAGGCAAAGGAAGATGAAAGCACATCTCACCTCCTAAATACTCGACATTTTGCAAGTTCTGCACAAGAGGGAGGAATGAATTTAAAGAGAAACAAATTCTCTAGTCATCCTTATAGTAACTACACTGTTGCACAATGCCTCTCTGAAGCAATGCAAATAGAGGAAGGGGTGAGTGAGCAAACAGACCACATTCTGACTGCTACTATTAGAAAGACATTTCTGAAATTCCAGCTTCATTGGATTCATCAGCCCAATTTTCAATAGAGACCCAGAATACACCTGAGACTATAATTGCTTTGGATAATTAATTGCCCATGAATATTGCAGGCATGGAAATGGATGGAAAGGCAGGTGCAGCTTGACATGAATAAGAGCACTTTAATGTTGATAAAAAATACTTGTTTACAACCAAATTAAAGTCAACAAATACACTAACATAATTTCAGTAGAACCGTGTTAATAATTGTGGTTTTCATGTAACATTCAGCATCTTTCAGGACAATGTAGAGATTAGATTTGATTTTAAGATGTGCTAAACTGTGGTGCTGGCAAAAATACAAACTACTTGGTGTGAAAAGCCTGCAAGACATCTTTAACTACAACTTTAGAAATGGATTAAAATAGGATGAATAGGATGTATGATCGTATTTGTGATCCCTGTCTGTTTTTTTTTGTTGTTGTTGTTTTTTTTTGTTTTTTTTTGTTTTTTCTTTCACCCCTCCTTTGACTGGAACAGACAATTGTCTGGCAAGCCATGTGCTACATGCTGTAGCCTACACAAAAATTAATAGGGCTATAAACATCACTCAGCCAGCTCTCCTCTGCTAGTAAAATTTCTATTCTTACTCCAATGTATTAGAAAATCTCACCTGCTTGAATTAAAGTCACAGCTGAAGTCATACTTTACTGCAGATAAAATGTATCTGAGGGATAAGACCCATCAGTCAATGACTAGGTTAGGAAGTAAACAGTGACTTCATTCACCTTCCTTTGTGGGTGGCCAAACTGGGAGACCTTAAAAGAAATATGAACAGACAGAGCTCACCTCAAAACTCATAGTGCACTGGAAATCAAAACCGGTTTGACTTCAGAATATTAGTAAAGCCAGGAAGCAAAAAAATATATATATAACATTTACATAGGGAAATAAAACGATTCAGGGGATAGCTTCGCCCCCCTCTGATGCTTGCAGTAACACACACAGTATCCAAACAATTCTGGCAATACTTTCATTCCCTATCTGATGCTTATGAAGATGCACATGGAATCTGAACCACGAAACAGAAAACCAGGTTGGCCCCAGCTGTCTCTTGCAGTAAGGATGACCATCGTAATATATTCGTTTCTCATTTCTACTATAAATGCTATTTATGCAATAAACTTGCAGTATTTTGGCTTGAAAAGTGAAAGAACATTTGAGAATGACTTCAATTTTATAAGGAAACAGTTTGAGACAGATTCATTATTACTAAACCCAAAGGATTCGAATTATCCTATTGTTAAAGGATTTGCCCAGAGGTCAGAAAAAGGAGATTATTTTGGACCCACTAATAAGAAGCCCTTCAGGGACACACTGAACATACCTATTCTCTGATGTAAATTAGAGCTGCATCACAGCTACTCTAAATTCCAGTTTGCCTGCAAAAGCCAGGCTGCTGCAGTATACCCAGAGGACGAAGAACAGCGTAGATAGCTAACCCACTGCCTTTTTTCTGCCTAGGGATTTATCTTACCAGTAGACAGCCTTTGCTGCCCAATTAGAACAGTTTTTAATACATCGAATACATATAACTTGGTAGCCCGATCCTATATCTGCAGATTTGTTTTTGAACCACAAGTTAATAAAAGGCTATAGAGTAAACATTTTCTCCATCGATCTATAGAACACAGATTATTGAAGAGATGCCTGACCACAATGCAAAGGAAGTGCTTCACCCTAGCCTCAACTGTACTAACTTTAGGAAAAAACTGGCTAGCATTTGTGGTTATGCACAATGGTCCACAGTTAATTTTGGACTCCTGAAGGGACACCATAATAAATACAGAATAAATGTTTTAAAAGTACTGTTGAGTGCAGAAACACCTGGACAGATTGCCACAAACATGGTTACACAGGTTTGGACCACTTCTATAGTGTTTCATAGCAACACCAGAAATTAAGATTTATCTTGATAATCTGTTGTACAGGATTGGAGAATTAGAAGATCCTTTGCAGAGACCGCAGCCTGTTCTTCCAGGTGATCCCAGCTCTACAAATATGAAAGTGCTGACTGGGCAATGAAAACAGTATAGCTTCTAGGGATTCTGCCTTGCTAAAATTCCCACTGCCAGGATTAGCTAGCAAAATTATGAAGAAGGACCTAGGAGCTTTGTCTCTCCCAGTTTATAGTAGGGTCCAGTACAGCCCTAAGGAAACTGGCAGGGGGAAACCTCTGGCAGGAATGAGTTGCAAGCTGGATCAGACCTACTCGGGATTGTTCTCTTAATTCATGCAAGAAATCCAATTACACAAACAGTCTGCTTAACTTCACCCCACCTACCAGGAAAATTAGCATGGTGGCATTTTTAATTGCACACGACTTGAAAAAAGTTGGAGTTCATATAACCACGTATACTGCCAAGCTTGATTTCTACAACGTAGAAATGTTCATCTTTTCAAAATGCAAGACTTTTTTGAAGTGCCAGAACAGCATGTGCTGTAAAGTACACACAATGCTGCTCACCGTATCTCAGATGCATAATCCCAAATGAAAACATGAAATTCCAAGCATGCGGCGGCAGGTATGCTTCAAGTCTTGCTTAGTCTCAAGACTAGATTCCAGCAATCAGAAAATTCAAGCTACAGGTTCATGAGCATTCATTGGAGAGCAGATTCTGATTAATTTACTCAAGCTGAGTAGTATCTTCTTCCTCAAAAGTCCGAGTTGAAATGGAAGTATTTGTACAGTTCAAGTACACTTGATTTTAACACAAGGTATATGTCTCCCTGTACTTGTTACTGTATCTCTACAATATATTGCTACTAGGAACAGATGAAAAAAATAACTAGGCTTTATTGCCATTAAAATAAATACAATTTATGATATCGCTAGGTTTTGAGATGGCCATACCTTGACAAGAAACCTGACTGTTGAGGAAGGGCTTTGTTTCAGCTGCTGCTACTGGATGTGATTCTGTATACTTTTTCTGATGGCAAATTGAATCCTTTATGCCTCGTCCTGGCACTAGGCACCACCAAAAAGAGCTCAGCTCTATCCCTTTTGCACCCTCCCTTCAGGTATTTACAGACTTTGATAGGATCTGCCCCCCAGTCCTCCCCTTTTCCAGACTGAACAGTCCCAGCTCTCTCAGACTCTCCTCACAGGAGAGGTGCTCCAGTCCCATGAGCATCTCGGTGGCCCTTTGCTGGACCCTTTCCAGTATGTCCATGAACTTTGACCATCATATCTAGGAATTCAAAACCGTGGCTAAAAGGAATTTGGAGGGGAGCGAGGAGAGGAGAGTTGGTCTGCCATGACTTGAGAACATGGACTAAAAATATTTCCACTTTGTTGTCAGAATGGCAGAGCGTCCATCTACAGATCTGTAGAAGATACCTACATTGCAAAGCTATGTTAGGAACCAAGACTTCGGTGACACCTTAAAATGAATGCTACATTGAACGTAGCATGATATTAAATGTGGAATGAAGAGCACATTGGTGGATGACCACTGTTCTCTACCCAAAAGCTAAAAATCTGAATTAATTTGAGTTGGCCTCTATATTTCAGTCCCCATATCTGCAAATTAAACAAATTATACTGATGTATATATTACATCATATATATATGTATAACGTATCATGTATATATGTATTACATCATACATATATATGATGTATACTGATGTATCTAACTGGGTTACTGGGCGAGGAAACGAATCATTGGTGTTTACAGCTTACAAGGAAACTGGCTTAGAGCTGAGGGCCCCCATTCTGCAGACTGCTCAGTGGCCAGCGCTGCTCTCCCATGGACACCACTGCAATTTAGCCACCCTGCCTTACTGCATAGGCACTCAGATGACATCTTCAGGGTACCTGTCTCACACTGTAGGTGGGTTTTGTTTGTTTTCCAAATCTGGGCTAACTTCTATTCTGATAAAAACAACCCCAAAACAATGTAATAGGATATAGTTTGGGAAGTTTGGGAGTTAGTTTTTGGTTTAAATAGTAAAATAAAAACTGCATTTGAGGTCTAATCAGCACTCGATCTTTTTTAAGGAAAAGACTGGAAAAAAAAATAAGGCTACCTCTGAGCAGTATGGAAGTAGTCTGCTGTCTCATCTTTTCCCAGATATTTGCTGATCACAGAAATATCCACTCTTCCCTTTCTCAGTTCTTCCCTTTGTGCATATGCCAAGTGCTGGCATGCAGGCTGCCCAAAGGGAATAGTATATCATCTCCAGAAAGTTGTTAACATAAGGCTGAGCATGTACCATGCCATTATTATGACAGCTTGCTCAAAAACAGAATAGACAAGAAGTGGAAAAAAAATTCACAGCTCTTTTTTCTGCCACACATATCTAGTATTACTGTTAAATATTAAGCTACTGTGTTGTACAAATAATTGACTTAAAGCACAACCAAGCACTCCAGCAATTTAGTTTACTGTAGCCAACTTTGCCTGTTGTTGTCCCTGAGACCCCAGATTCTCATTTTTAATTTCATTTCTCCATACCTACAGATGCTCACATATAATACTGCAGCCAGTTTGACTCCTCAATAAATGATACTCTTATTCTTGAATGACATGGGTTAAACATGTAGAACACAACCAAATTTTTCACATTTTATTTGGTTTTGAACAATCTTCCTCTTTGAAGGGCTGAATCTGACATCAGTTATCTCCTTTCCCCTTCCACATTTCCTCAGCAATCTTCAGTACTACAGTATGAGTGCTGTGGTGGTAAGGCATCAATGCATTCTTACTAAGTAATGTGGCTTTTTTAATATATACTGGCATAACTTCACAAAACACTACCTTCTTTCCTTCCAGGGGAAAAAAAAAAAAAAAAAAAAAAAAAAAGAGTGCACAGAAAACGCAGGTGAAGCAATGAAATGATTCAGCCACAGCCACAGCTTTGCCATCCTCATCATAAACCAGCTGCTAACACCAGAAATTAAATTCAGCCTCCCTGGCTCTAGACATATCAACAGCAAAGGTTCCCCAGGCATATGCATGTGAATATTCACAAATGCATGAGCATATAAAAGCATATATATGCATATAAACTCATATAAATGGACACTAGATAGTAATGGAAGGGAAGACCTATCTTACAATGAGAAGGGAGGTTGAGCATCCATGTATGAAGCGCTATGTGAAAAGGGAATAAATATAGAGAATGTACGTTAATTACTATGAAGTGTCAGTATGATTAAATGTTATGTTATGCTTCTGAAAATTGCTGTTTGTTTCATCACTAGCCAAGTGTACTAATTTTAGTGTATTAGTACAAAAGTAAAATATTTCATAATTAAATTCATAACTTCAAGTTATTAGGAGGAAAGACAGCTTATGTAAATATTTTAATTCCTATTTTTAATAATACAAATGCACTTGTCTACAGGTTTTTTAATTAGTTCTTCATTTAAGATGAGAAAATTCACTAAGTGATCTGATTAGTTCTAAGGTTTTCTTACCACTGCATACGTTTCATTGAAACAAGAAAGTTTTGTTTCACCAAGAACATTTCTGTGCTACAGAACATGGCAGAATATCTTTGTAACCCTGATCTTCCTACAGGAGTGCCCCAAAATGGAGGGTGACCTGTTGCCTACAGTTGCAATGTAGTCATAAAATTCACGGGGAGATCCTTTTTAGTGCACTAGATTTGAGAAGGTGAAAAATATTACGCCATGGACATTATTTGCCCCCCCCCTTTTTTTTTTTACTGCCACTCATTTTCATATGTAGTCCTGCTGACTACATTTACCTAGAAAAAGTGGAATTCCAGCACCACAGTTTTAAGTTACTTCTTGCTGCTTTGCAAGATTTTTCACATGAGAAGTGACATGAAACTAAATGTAGTGCAGAGAAAAATAACATTCCAAGGTCTTCAAACTATTAGCCTCTATTTATTTTTTTTTTTTTGGCAGAGATTCTGGGACCCCCTTAGAGAATTTGATTCCTTAATACCTATTACTCAGTGATTATCTACGTCTTATCTTACACCTAAAGAAAATAAACAGAAAAGCTTTTTAGAGATTGCTATTTTGTAGCAGAAATAGGATTGAGAACACCGACAGTATAAATTCTTATGGGAAGAGGATGGACACAGCAGCACTGATGGACTTGCATCAGCGGATACTGTGTGACTGTGTCCCTCTCCTCCCTACCTACCCCTCTTGTTTGCAGCATAAATGAAGCAAAGAAGGCAAATACTCGATTATCGCATTTCAGCACAGTTTGGTCACTGCTTAAGTCTGTTTGAGCCATTTCTAAGCGGAATTCTTTATGCAAGTAAAGCCATCTACTTCTTGCCCTTGGTTTGACCTTTTAATTACCTTGCACTTCTCAGAAGGCAATTTTCATCATCGCAGCAGAAAGCGATTTGAAACAAATGAAGGGCTCTTTCTGCCTACAAAAAGGGTAATGTTGGAACCTTGATATTAGCTTATTGAAAAAACAGTTTTGCACTCAAAACTTTAAGTGCTATGTTTTGTGGAAGCCAATACTAAAAAAATTGGAGAAATTATGCATACATTTGTTTCTTCTTCCCTTGGAGATTATAAACACCCTGAGGCAGCTCATTTTTACAGAGTGTTTGCTGTCAAGAAGCAATGAAGTGCAAATGGAAGCCAATTGAACTCAGCAATTTGTTTACCCAGGAAGACAACAGCTGGAGAAAAATGGAGAATTTTAATAATTAGCCAGTCGTATTAGATGAGGGACAAACTGGTATATGATCTAGCATTATAATAAGGAGATTTTCTTTGGGGGATTATAGAGAGCTAGTAATTATCTTCCTTTAGGATCAAGAAACTTAATTCACCTTCTCTGAGAATGCTAGAAGCTATGAACAAACTTCTTTCTAAACCCTCAGGCAGTAGAGACTTGACCTTTTTTTTTTTTACTTCAATGTCTAGAAACCATCCTGATATATCCACTAATCCCAATCTTCTACAGAAGAAAAGCCTCACTCCAGAAATTGTTTAATTATCAGATATTACCTATCTGAAGCAATTAAAATTTGCGTTATCAAGCATGTATTGCTTTGATACCTTCTTCTGAACGATCTCCTGGGAATTCTTAAGATTGGAAAAAGTTTACTAACATATAAGTAATTTAGCCCAAATAGAAATATTGATTAATTAAAATGTGTTGCACAGATCAGTTATCCACTACACACAGTAACATACAACGGGCAGAGAAAAGTTTTCATTAAAACGTCTGCAATCAAAATGCTTACTCCAAAGCCTGCTGCAGCAAACAGGAAGCTTCCTGCTGCCAGCGCTGGCTTCCAGATCAGCCCTTACCTTGCAGAACAGCCTGGACTCCTCTCACCAGCAGCTGAGGTAGTGTATTGGTTGGTGGTGGTTTTGTTTCTTTTTAATTTTCAGTTATTTCTTCTGAAATTGGTTCTGCAATTTTAGACCTTTATTGTTGGGTAAATAAATATTTTCTTGATATGCAATTAGGAAAAAAAAAAAAAAAAAAAAAAAAAAAAAACAGAAGTAGAAGTGAAAAGACCTGAAAACCATACAGAGAAGCGCGCAGAAATTACTTCAAAATGAGCACTGTGAAGACAATAATTCTTACCCCTATATAACAACATGCTCTGTAGCGGTTTATCTGAGCAAGCAACTCGCCGTTACTGGACAAATGAGAGAAGAAGGACCAAGTCCAGTGTCCAGGACCAAGTTCTTCAATCCTCAAAGTTACGGCCACCATTTACTATTTTTGTATGGTTACACACGAGAAACAGAGAAGAACCTTAGTAATATACTCCTTTGCATCAGGCCAAAGTTGCTGCTATGGAAGTTTGGGTACTCCTTAAATCTGTGTTTGCCTACTGAACTCTGACAGTCAGTAGGGAAAGCAAATCCTAAGATCAGTAGGATTTGCTCCATCTCCCCATTACCCCACATTCCCCTGTTCTGAAAGAACCACAAGATTCAGCTGAAAGCCACAGGAGGAGAGAGCGAGCAAAAGCTTGGAAAAACCTCCCAGGAAGCAAGTCTCACATCGCTCGGTGAACTAACAAATACTAGTTTATTCTGTTTTCCTCTAAGACATAATCACAGAGGTCCTTGCTATCATGGTTGCACCTGCAGAACTGAAGTGCTTTGATTTGTATGTGAAGATCAGTCTTGTGTCTGATAAACACTGAAGACCAACCATAAGGTACCCGGACAGCATGCCTGTTTTGGCAGCAGCGCAGCTGTTTATTTGAAGAGAATAACTTAAGCAATTTTGTGTTTGTAGAAAAGAAGCCAAACATATATATATATATATGTATAGTTCTGCCAAGGTTATACAAATCACAAACAGGCATGAAAGCTAAGTGGATGGATATGGATTGATACAAGTTGACAGCATGACTTATATTCTGAATCCATGTCACATTGTTTCCCTGAATAGAGTTGAATGACAAGATCTTCTAAATATGGAGAAAAATTCTGAAGAAATAACATCCCTTTTTCCTCACTGCCATTATATCATAGGAACCTGTAAACATGGAGATAAAAGGGACTGTAATGAAAAACACACAAAAAACTGGTGTGAATAAATACAGACATTATTAAATGCAACACATTTTCCTTACTTTCTTCATGTTTACAAGGTCCTGTGATAAATGGCAGTGAAGAAAGAGCATCATTAAATACAGATAGAAAAAGCACTGGGAAGCATAGCTACGCTTGCTGTATGGGTGTTACTGTTAACCACTGTAGCATCCTATCTGGTATAACCATCGCATGCCAATCACTTCACTCCTGAGCATGAATGTACATAATCGTACTTCCAAAGCTGTGTGATGTCATTTACATCTAACAATTATTCTTTATAGGCTACTGGACAGATTTCATTTCTGGTGCTTAGGGCATTCATAATCAGTTGACTTCAGTTGTCAGACAGTGAATTATCCCTTCCTACCTGTGCTTTGAAACCATGCCTGTTTTAATAAATCACACACTCCTGATTCCTGTTCTTACTGTGATCTACTTTAGTCAACCACCTGTACACATCAGTGTTTATTCCTAACATTTGCATAAGGTTATAGTCTTTTTAACTGTTAGCTTAGTTTATTGTGCTCATCACACCAATCCATACCATCTCTGGACAGTACCAGAACAAATACCATCTTCTACTGGCCATTGTTATTCTCTCAATTTGACTTTTTTTCCTAGACTGATTGAATAATGAAAATATTTACTTGTAAAATAATAATAATAATAATGGATTTACAAATAAGGAAAGAATTGCAATGACTGCTGTTGCAGTGCACATTCGTAAAATACCATCCCTCAGTCTGCAGTACTAATTGGTTAAAAACTTTGGTCCTACTCTAAATATTCTTGAAGCTCTTCATAATGTCACAACCATACTGCCTACAGAGTTCTTCATATTTACAGACTGTTGTTCAACAGAAGTGTCATCACTTTTACATGGCAATTTACTCGGGGTGAAGGGGAGGGAGGTGAATTAGCCTAGACCTGCTTGGGTTCACCTTCTTTATGGCATCAGAAGGAAGGCTGGATGAACTATCCTTTGACTGGGTACTTAAGTTTCTATGGTTTAAGTGGGATAAATTCATCCTAAAACCTGCACATATAAGCAAGCAGTAATTTCCATTTGTGGCCAAAATAATTGCTTTGTTTCAACATCTTGTTAAAGTTTCTCATTAAATTCCCTAAAATAATTATTTTTCCAGGCATTCAGTTTTGTCCCCAGTGACCCTCATTAAATTCAATAACAGATTTACTACTGATTCAGATGGGAGCAATATTAGACCTACGTAGTATGGATACTATTTTCTCTGCCTACTACTACTTTGCACTTCTTTCTATAATGAATTTTATTGTCTTCTTTTTCAGATAAGAACTATTTATGGTTTTAATTCCTACTGAAATTATATACAGTACTAACCCATGAAATTCAGTAAGTTTTGCAAATATGACTAAAGAATTAATATGGCCTTATATACAAGCAAGTAATCCATTAAGACAAAGTCCCTAGAGCTCATAGTTCGTAACTTTTTATTTTTTAACCCATTGACTTCAGAGTGACACTAGCATACAACAGGCATGAGGTCACTGGCATTAAAGCTTTCTACCCATCAGAACAAACTAATTTGATTAGAAGCACCTTTTCTTTACAAATTTAATCAGTTAAGCTAATTAACATGATATCAAAGATGATATCAACTTAAAAAAGTCTCCTGACAGTGATTAATTCTTAAAAACAGCTCCACCACCAATTAATTAACATTATAGGATCTTTTAAAGACTGTTAGTTACTTGCAACAAAAACTATTATTTTTGTATGTTTAAATATAGCAAAGTTAATTGTTAACATGAATAAACATATAAACACTCCTGCTGCCATTTCACTCTGCCACTACGTGGATGGCTGTCCAGAAGTAACTCTCTAACCACGTGGAATGATTCTGCTCCCATCCTATACTTTGTTCTCCAACTAATACATACAGAGGTACAAAAATCAGGTGTTAATATTGTCCACCCAAGAAAAGATATCAAAACAGACATAGAAAACAAAAGGAAATAAACATTTTCATAGTCTTCAAAAAAGTCTTTAAAATCCCTCCAAAAGCTTTTTTGAAGTCTTTCTTCTTTTTGTAGAAAATTGGAGAATTGTTTCCAAAAGAAGATCTACAAACATAATACCTCACAACAGACAAATTGTATCCCAGGCCATTTCTGAGATTAATCAGTATCAGAACTATAGTTTAAAAAGAAAAAAAAAAAAAGAAAAAAAAAAGAGAGAAGGGGGGAGGAAAAGGGAAAAGTAGGAAGAGAAGTGAAAACATTCACAAATAATGACACAGCAACTATTTTATGAAGTAAGTTTCCTACTCATTCTAGATAGCTGTCATGGAACTTTAATTTTGAAGCAGAAGATTCATGTTCCATCTCATACGTAAGTTAATTTAAATAAAACAAACCAAAGAAAACATTATGAACCTAATTCCTTACATGTACTCCTCTCCCAGTACTGTTACACATGCAAACGTATAAAAGCAATCATGTACCTCACCAAAAATGACTTGACAATAACTTCTATTTTACATTGACATACCAGCAGTTAAACTAATTCTTACCGATTCTATGGTTCTGAATTTCTTGCTTAATTTCCCGCACCTCTATCCCATCTAATCACAGATGTGTCACCCTTAAATCCAACATGTTTATGAGCCTCTTTCTTATCACATGACAAATGTGTGCCACAAAGTATTTCCTTCAGGATTCTGATTGTTGTATTCAAATTTACCATATTTTCTCTTGTACTTTATTAAATGCAATAACTGGAAATACTCAAATGACTTTTCAACTTCCAGTAAAAATGACACTGTCATTTCATCTTAGTTTACATCTCCAACCTAATCACTGACCTTGCAGTACATGTAAGCTTTCACAGATTATACAGTATCTCTTCTGGGACAAAATACAACACCTGCACCAGTACTGAAGGTGCAGAGATACCTCCGATTTATAATAGCCCTGTACTTTAAGGGTTAATTTGTCGGCTTTTATTAATAAAACATATCTCTGTGACTAACCACCAAAAGGCAATGAGCAGGTACATTCAGTGAATTACATAAAGTAATGCCAGCACGTTTTTTCCTCAGTAGTTACAGATAATTGAATTAAGCTTTTAAATCAGTAATTCTTCAAGCACACAATTCCAAAATACACAGAAAGACAGGTAATATGAATATATTTATCATGAACGTTATGGCTGAAATTTTTCAAATGCATTCAAGCCATTTTCCAGTCACAAGGAGATTTCCTATTTTCACAGTGCACAGTCATTGCAAACAAGCTACGACTCTGCAGACTTGTCCTAGCAATGAAGAAAAAATTAGTTCAAAAATGAACAAAGGCTTTGCATTTTGATAATTAGCATTCCATTTTGCACGTGGAATTGCATATCATTAGGCCTAACTCTAATGTTCACACTGATGGAAATGATGGGAAATGCCAATGCAGCCAGAAGAATTGCACTAATTTAAAGCTAATGCCAATAAAAGAATAAGGCTTCACATCTGTTACACTCACTGACCCATTTGTGTATGCTCAAAAGCCTACTTTTCTTGTACTGTGACTGTCCCTGAAGTCCCCTCCCATAGCTTTCAATCCTACAAGCAGAGAAACCTCTTTAGTTAAAAACCTTGATGGTAAACTAATAATAAAATCTAATAGAATAATACAAAGACTCCTGCAGCAAAACTGCTGAGCCTTCAAAACTTCCCTTTTTCATCTGCACTAAAGACTTTCATTTGCTTCCCCTCTGTGCCTCTCTAAAAATAAATAAATAAATGTGAGAAATTAAGTTGTGTTTTTGCAGTAGAGAATTATTTTTCTTTATTCCAAGGTAGACTGTTAGCTCAAACCCCACCCTTGGAAGTCCTGATCCATCCCTTCTGAGCAGGAGATTGGGATCTGATGTGAACATGGAGAGAATGGAAGCTGCAATCAGTGGGAAGGACTGTTCCAAGTGCTCCTGACTACTGAGACAACAGTAAGAATGGCTGAGAAAGGATGGACTCATACCTGGCGACATTGCCCAATGCCAGGACTTTTTCAGCTATGATGGAGAGAGGCTTGGCAACTCCATCAGCCAGTTCCCTCAGGACCCTGGGATTCATGTCATCAGGTCCCATAGACTTGTACTTTTTTAGATTCATCAGGTGGTGTCGAACCTGCTCTTCACTGACAGCAGTTGGGACTTTGATCCCCCAGCCTCCATCTACGGGTTCAGGGAAATGAAAGACTTGGGAAGCCCGTCTGCCAGTGCAGACGCAGGCAAAGAAGTTGCTGAGTACCTCAGCCTTCCCCATGTCTGTCGTTACCAATTACTCAGACATAGAAACTCACTCCTAATATAAGAAATTAGCCACCTATAATCGCTCACACACTACTATTTTCACCCCTGAGTCTATTTTCACAAGTGTTAAAGGTGCATGGTGGTCCTCGGGGACTCCTCTGGCAGCCCAAAAGGAACTGAGTCCTCTCTTGTGCTCTTCCTCGAGGCTCTGTGCAGAAGGGATGCCACCTGTCACACAGGGCTGGGGGATGGGAAAGAAGCACTCCCACAACCCCTGAGAACTGGCAAGAGTTGTTTATTGCCAGGACAACTTGCAGGCAAGCCTGAGGGATGTTTGTGAGATCTGGGGGCTCCAAGCTAATGCTTGGGATGGGGCCTGAGCAACAAGCAGGGAGCTGGCCAGGCACTCCTGTGATGCAGTTTGTGCTTCCTGATGGCACAGGGTGAAGATGTGCCGGGGTAGTCCCGGGTCCATTCTGGCTGCGGTGGATCCACTTCCACTGCCGCCTCTTCTGGTGGATCCAGCTCCATGGGCTCCACAGTGTTGGGCAGGAGGATGAGCCAGTCTTTGCCCAGGACTGCCCAAACAGGATGCCTTCAATTCAGCATGTTTTCCGGCCAGGGTGCCACACCAGGGGGTCGACCTGTTCCACCATGAGGTCCCATGCCGCTGTCGGCTTCATGTTCACACCTGCAGTGCCAGCAATATTGCTGGTATGTGCATGTGGGCTGCACACCAGATGTCCCTCGAGCACTGCTGTACCTGGTGCTGCTGGCACTCTCTCTGCCCATGACACGTTTCCTTGTCAGCTGCCTTCCTTCTTGCTGCTGCTCTGGGCGGCATGGCTGTCCTCGCAAACCAGGCAGAGCCGCTTCTCGCCTTGCTGCCTCTCGTTTCCTAGTGGTTCAGCGAGTGGTGGGTCAGCAGCAAGGGGGCCTGTTTCACAGGGCCCACAACGCAGTGGTGGCCACTGTGACCTCAGCAAGCCTCTGTGATGAAGTGGCCCACGTGTGACCCAAAGGCGGCTGTGCTGGGAGCAGCCTGGGAGATGTCCTCACAGGGGGGAAGGAAGAGGGTTGGGGGGCTGAGGCCCCCTTGTCTGGGGCTGGCTGCCCTGGGCCATTTGGCTTGCCTGAGAGAAAGGCAGCCCCTTGACCACAGGGACTGCCCTGCACCTCCTGTGTTCCACACAACACTTTCCAACTCAGGCTCTAGCCTCTCATCAGTGTAACACAGAATTACAGAAACATTAAGGCCAGAAAAGACCGCCAAGATCATCTGGTCCAACCAGCCCCCTACCACCATTGTCACCACTAACCCATGTCCCCAGGCACCCCGTCCAACCTTTCCTTGAACACCCCCAGGGACAGTGACTTCACCACCTCCCTGGGCAACCTGTCCCAACGTCTGACTGCTGCTCTTCTGCTCTTTCTTATATATTATTAATATTATATATAATCTATTCTCTATTATTAATATTTTATTAATAAAAATATTATTTAATCTATTTTCTAAATATCTCTTTTCTCATATCCTTCTGACATCATTGAGATTTACTACTTCAAAAATGAAAGTTAATTCTGCTTTATGCAGATACTTGAAAAATTAGTAAACGGGGGAATGGGGGGGGGAATGAATGGTGAGTGAATTAGAAAACGGTATTGTAAATATCTCAGCTATAATTGAAGAACTAGAAAATAAAAGTTTGCTAAGTTTGCAAAATAGCACCCTAGAATCAAATAGTATTAGATTTATTAAAAACCTCATAAGGAGGAGTGTGCACTGTGATTATTACTAGTTGCTGTATATATGTAGGTCAAATGGGACAAATTTGACTGATTTCAAAAATATTTGGGAAAAAAAATATAACACAACAAGATCCTACACAGAGTAGCTCAAGATGACATTTCCTGGGGATTTAGAAACATTTCGGAGAAACTAACTTCGTGGGTACCTGAACAGAATTGGCTCCAACATCTGTTTGTTGGTATTGTAATAATAACGGCATTGTATAGCTGTCATTCCCCGTGACGTCCGAAGAAGAATATTGCACCTCAGTGTTGGAAAAACTCCAGAGTGAGGTATGTGAAGAGGTGCAAAAACAACAATAGGAGTAAGAAAAGAAGAGGGGGGAATTGTGAGAATCAAAGTTGTGTTTCTGCAGTAGAGAATTATTTTTCTTTATTCCAAGGTAGCTGTGTAGTCATAACAAGGAGAAACGCTAAGTAGGGAAGTGGACAGGAGAAGGCCTCACTGTTCCAAAATAAGGCAGAAGCTTGAGAAAAAACAGGATGAGCAGTGTGGGAACAGTAAAACAAAGATCACAAGTTCTCAAAACATAAGAAAGAAGAAATTAAAGGGTTGAAAAAAAGAAAAATTGTACATATATGGTATAGAGGAGTGTCGAGTAGCTTGTGAACCTGTAGTACTCAGCCAATGAGGAAACAGGGGAGGTGATCAGGCGTCGGGTATTAGGGAATAAAAGGTTATGAGCTGTTTACTAAAATGCACTCTTGATTGACAGGACACCCGCCAATGCAATCATGAATAAAATAAGCCTCACAGAAGATCCTGTCTGAAGGAAATTGAGATTTTTCCTCACATAAATAAATGGATGAATGTCAGTAAAAAAAAAAAAAAAAAAAAAAAAAAAAAAAAAAGCTCTAACTACTGATTTTCAGGTACATTCGGTGGTCCGTTGTACTGGGAGCACTCCCTGGCACTGATTTCAGGACTCCAAGGAGGCTTCATCAGGTTCTCCTGCCATGGCATACAGCAGTGGCATTGTATGAATACTGCAGCCCTGAGACTGCAGAATTTTGCTTGCTCCCAGCTATCACATATACAGCTGTATTTAGGCAACCCCATTCGTTATTGTGTCATTGTACGTGTCTATCACCATGACCCCAAACTATTGCTACATAGGAGCATTCCCAATGAAGCAGCAAGTCTTGCAGAAGTCACAGTGCCTTTCCTGAAGGAAAGAAGTTTTTACCTTGGTCCGGAAGGATTCTGCTCCTACTGCTCTGTCTACACAAGGTTGTTCCAGGACCCAATTCCTCTGATTGTTAGGCAGCATTCATCCAATTTCCTACATAAGCATATTGATGATTACATTATGTATGACCTTTTGTTCTTCTGCAAGAAAACCCTGATGTTGTTAAGACTGGTATTCCCTCCCCTGCTGCAAAAGTATTATTAAGTTAGCGAGAGAGGGGATTTTGTTTCCTGCTTGCTAAGCAGGTTTCAGTTCAGTACTGGGAATTCTCTCAGGATCTGGAGGATTCCCATGTTTATTGCTTACCATGTCTGCAGTTCAGAGAAGTCTCCATTTGCCCATCACAAAGCAATATGCTTTGTCTGTGATGATCCTGGGAATGACACTGCAATTGCTGTTTCTAAGCCAGTCTAATGTTTTTCTCCATTCCATCTACTTCACAAGGAATCATATCTGTTCCTAAATTATTCTCTGTAGCTTTTTGAATTCATGTAAGATATACTAATAAATTTCTGCTTCATCAAAAAAATCAAACTGCATTGAGTTAATTGGGGTTTATCTAATTTGGCTCTGATTTTGCTAGTCATCCATATCAGCCTTTTGCACCAGAACACTGTTAGACTCTTCAATGACAGATATCAGTTCATTAAAGAAAAACAGCACATCTCATATTAAGATACCCCAAACTGGATTTTTTCCATAGCCTTTTTTTGCTTTATTAATCACCACACTGAGTATCTCGTGAGTATCTTCAGTGGACAACAGCATTTATAAAATGGGAACAATTAAGAATCAGGATAAAACACAGAAAACCATGAGAAATTGAAATAATGTTGTACTTTCTATCTGAAAAGAAAGCCTAGAGCAACAACATATCACAACACATCTAGTCTTTTTATCTGAGCAAAGCTCTCGTTTAAATCAACATGACTTTTCAGCACAGCACGTGTACAACCTAACATTTTCGAGCAGCCTTATAAATTAAATTAGTTGCTCCATACCGAAGGCTAAACTTGAAAATTTTACCTTAATGCCTAACAGGAACACTAGCATGCTACATGTGCCTCACCTGGTTCAAAACCAGTATACAGCCCACTGGCACTTGGGGACTTCGGAATGATGCTTTCTCTTATCCCAGGAAAAAGAAGGGAATAAGATTCTTCCAGACCTGTGTAAATGCCTTCTGATGCAGCCCACTTCTGTACATGGAGACACAAAACGTAGGCTCTGCATCCTTTCCAACTAACCTAGAATTCGGGACTCACGATCAATACCTCTAACTTCTAGTAACGTCAAAATGCTGAGGGGAAAAAAAGAATCTGAATGCCTTTCCTTCACTTTTTCTGACATTAAGACTGATCCAAATCCTCATATTCCACTGGACGTTACTCTGTGCCTTCTCAAAATAATTTTAATCTGACAGAATATTGTTTGAGATTTCTTTGACAATTCAGAATTTATGTTTTAACACACTGCTATTTTCAAAAGTCCCAAACCAGAGTATCATCCCAGGCTCTATGAAGAAAATTAACTCTATCCCAGCCAAACCCATGTCACAAACAGACCCCTTGCCTTAGCCTGGGGCCTAAATTAAGCATCTTTGCTGCAAAGCAGCTGGTCAGAAGGGACAGCACTGTCTCAGATCTTTCTTCCTTCAGCACAGGTTACAACAGGCTGCGCTGCAAGAGGATGTAGACTGCTGCTACAGGCAAAGCTGCCAAAACATTACATTTGAGAAATAAATGCCTCAGGCAAAAGTAACTAGGTCCTCATTAGCTTATGGTATCCTGCTGGTAAATACGTAAGAAAAGATCTCAAATTTTATTTTTAAATGAGGAAGATGCAGAGAGTTGTCATGGCCAATTGCGCTGAATAAAGCCCAAAGATCTGGATCAAAGTGGTACGGTAATGGAGTGACATACTCGGGCCCTGCATTTTACATTTGACAACATTCTGTACCTTTACGCACAATAAAAATGTCATCATCCTGATTACCTTAAACATCTCATTTTTGTTAACCAAATGTTTTGATCTTTCCTTACACCAAGGCCCTGTAGCAATAACAAAAGACCTGCCTGTGAAACATGTTTTCCAACATTTTTAGATTTCAAGAATTAGAACTTCCTTGCCACCAACTCTACTGACAACAGGGAAAACAACTTATTAAATGCTTTAATTAAATAGTTTAAAGGAATTGTGCACTCAAGACAATAGAGAGTGGCAACCTTATCCTTCTGATGTTACAAGTAAAAAAAGTGAAACAATTGCATCAGCATCTTCATTTGAGAAAGAAAAAGACAAACAGACTGCATTGATATGCAACTAGAACAGAACGTAACTGCCTATGTGCAAGTCCTCTCCGTTCCTATTTTCTGAAGCCGTGCTATCACTAGAGTATTAGCTTGCCAACCAAGAATTTGGTTGAATTAAATTTTGTTACCTTTTTTCCAGTGATCAGTCCAATAAAAAAATGAATTGGTAATAAAATCATCAGCAATTGTGACCTCCTTTTCAGCTCTCCCCAATGCCATTATGACCAACAGAAGTTCTAAGGTAGCCTTTAATCAGCATTCCTGAAGGAAGTGGAATCTCTTCATTAGGAAGAAAGGAATGAACAAAGCTCAAAAAAAAAAAAAAAAAAAGCTTTATTTTTTTTAAATGTCAGGAATCATTTGCCTTCTAGAATTTTACATTCTGAGAAAGACTGTAGAGGCTGAAAGAACCACAATCCAAACACTCAGGAACTCTAAACAAACCAGTAAGCCCCAGAATTTTTCATCATTCTATCCTGAAAGATGAGAAACTTCAGGGTTGAAAACCAGTCAACACTAATAAGAGCAATGCAGACAAAGCTAATCACGTAATACAATTAAAATGCAGCTTAAGTAATTTCTTTCATCTTCCTAATGCTTTGTACACAAAAGGCATTGTAAAATAGTTTAAGCTGCAATAATTCACTGACTGAGGTCTCAGATTGCAAACGTTACATACACATTCATAGAAAATATCCACATACAGAACACTGTCACATGTACTAAACATTTCATGTACTCCATCTCACAGCTCATCTGAGCAAAGCAATTCTTTAGGTGAGTGACCAATGTTTCTGAAACAGAAACAAGTTTGGTTGTTCACTCTGTTATTCTTTGTTCCTGTATATGATCCTGGGTTTATTCACGGAAATACCAAGCCTAAATCTTTCACAGATGGTAGCTGCAAAGATCCAAGGATCACACAGAAATCGTGTTCTGTGCATCGGTTATAAGCCTCTCTCTATTTATTTACCTCCTTTTTAATAACTTGCTGCTGAAAAATGAAACAGAAGCAATAATGTGCTAGTTAGGTGACTAGTCACACACCATGAAAATTCAAAATGAGCAGCTCCCAAAGAGGCTAATCACGGAAATATATTGGCTGAGCTGTCTGGCAGTTCTCGTAAATTCCAGATAGACCCCCAGAAATCAATAGCCATTTTCAAACAAACAAATATTTAAATTAAGCCGATGTTAAAGCTTTTCTGGGGAGATCAACTATTTGTAACAGTAAGAATACAAAACAATATGGGCAAAGTCCATACAAAAATCTGACCTCACTCAGCTTCTGAGTCGTTAACCATGCTCTTTCACTCCTCCATTTTAATTAAATGAAAGGTTTACTGTAGCAGCCAAAGCACATTCCTAGCTCCATTAAAAAAAAAAAAAAAAAAAAAAATCACATACAAGAGGAACAAAAATCTGTAAACCTTGACTCCTTGACTCAGACCTGTTGAGAGAAATTCTCTGCATCAGAAAAAATGCAGGGAAGAAACACCTTTTCAAAGCATTATCTTAAACACCTTCCTTTTTTGAATTGGACATATAATCTTGGGTTTCTACTCTTAGTGTCTTCAGAAATAGTATATCTATTCAATGGTTATTTTAAAAGTTATTCACATAGTTCACAAAGTACAAGAGTAAAATTTTGTAGCTACAGCCCAATTGTCTCCCCCATTGTACCTTTCTGTTGTTCTACAGAGCCACAGCAATCAATCCTTCTCCTGGTCTAGACAGAATTTTGGCACAGCCGCTCTTGGCAATGCCAAGAAAAGAAGTAGGACTATGGCCTGTTACTTGCCAGCACAGCCAAGTATTTTCCTGTAGATAGCCAACAGTCTTCAGACAGGGGTGTGCTACTATAGGTAGTGTGTAAGTAGCGAGTAAGTACAACCCTGGATCTGGTTCCCCAGAGCTGCCTGCATTACGACCACGGCAGCATATCGGTGTAGACCTGCGCTGCTATTGAAAGCTATTGAAAGCTCGATGCTCATGAATAAGAATGAGCCAACCACTCAGCCGAAGGCATGGTACATCCAAGAACCCAAAGTGACTGCTTTCTTAGCTGTACTGTGGGGACTCACTGCTGAAACCTTCTTCTCTCCTACACAAGGCTGAGAAAATAATGGCTTTCCATCTCTGTCCCCCCACACGCACATTTTCAGGACCTGCGGTATGACCAACTCCCTGGTTTGCAGGGATGAGTAACGTCACAGGGACATGGGAGAAACTTCAGTCTGAGTAAGTCCCCCAGTTTGCAATTTGTACATTGCTGACTCTGTCCAGCTACATTAACACCAAACAAAGACCTTTTTAGCTTTTTTGTCAATGAAGTAAAACATAATGAATCCAGTAGGGCCAATTTACGCTCAGTTTGGCAGTAGTATTAAAAGTGTGCCGCCTTTGGTGATGTCATCTGTCCTGCTGCAAGCTTTTCTTCCCTAAACTACTGCTGCTTTCCACTTTCACCTTCTCATGCATCTTTGTTGCAGAACCTTTTCCCTTTAGGTGCAATAAATTACTTGCGTGCTTTACTAGCAACATCCATGAATTGCACATAGAGAAATGCACTTCAGTCAAACAGAAGCAAACTCAAGCTGTCCCTTGTTTTCTTCTGTGTCAAGAATCAAACTGTCATTACCACGTGACAGAAAGAAAGGAGTTGTTTTGTTCCATTGTTTTTGTTGTTGTTTTAGCGGTAGGAGGACATCACACCACGTTTGAAGAGCAAGTCCCACCGCCTTTCTTGAATATGGGATCTCGCATCTCTTTCAAGCCATGCCTTTAGGAACTTGTCCAATCACACATAAAAAGGGAGGAGAAATTCAGTCTGACTCTGCCCCATCCCCTGAGGGAGATGACCCATGCACAAGAGGCATGCCCACATGATCCACCACCACGTGTTCCTCCTGCACAACCCTACACTACATGTTCTTTGCTTCCCAATTCTTTTTCCAAACTGCTCACACTTGAACAGCTCCATAAAAGTCTGCTTTTACAGAAGTCACAGGCACATGTAGTTTTCAGTAGAAGCTAAAATATGGACACAGACCTTCAAGAAACTTTATCCACAGATTCCATATTCTGAATGCCACAGACAGCATTTATTGACTCCAAGTAAATCTGTTTAATTATAAGGAGTGTATTCAGCTATCCAGCTTGCTGAGAAGCAAATCTTCCAACTGACAAATAGCCTGGCGAAAAGCCTGATAACTCATTTTCTTCCACTCTATTTACAGGTGACTACTACAGGAAAAGCACTAACACCCACAAATCACCATTCCTAAAAACAGACTAAGGTGCTCAGAACCTTTATCCTGACATTGTTACAAAGAAATAATCAAGAGATCTATGCCTAGAAGAAAAAATATGGTCTGTTGTTTTTTTTTTTTTAAAAAAAATCTCTTGCTATTGTTTTGATCTTTTCATGCCACGGGGAGAGAAGAACCATCCAGGACCTGCACTAAATCACAGGAGAAAAGCAGAGAAGATATATGCTGCAGGAACTAAACAGCTGGTTCACAAATGATTAAGGAGGCTTCAGGCTTTGACTATGAAATTTATCATCTTGCCTCTTCTTGGGGATAAGCATGCATGCCTGGTGACCTCACTTTTTTTAATCTGTTTCTAGTATTTTTTTCTTTTCACCTCAGAGCCTCTCTCGATGCCATACTTGATTCTCCCCACCCTTCTCCAAAGAAATTTCATATAGTTTAATTCTGGTTTCTTTTCAAATTCTCAAGCATCCTCCCACATAATTGAGTTTTGGGACTTATTCCCCCTAGGGACCCAGCAACGCAGTCAATACTCAACGTGTTATTACTTATGCATTTCTTGCTTTAGGCTTTACCTTTGAGAGAAAGAAAACAGAAATCTGACTTCTTAGTAAATGGATCAGATGACACATTAAAAGCAAGAAGTGGAGACTGATGGTGTGCGCTGCTGCTGTATGTTGTCCAGTGCTATTGCTCATTAACACTCCCATGGGACTCCAGTACCTTGAAGCTCTGGATGCATTAAGTGCTAGTCCAAAAAATTCTCACTTCTGTGCCTTCAGGTCTCAATTATCTGTAGAACATGATAACATAATTTTACATCCTTATTCCTTCTCTCTCTCCGGTAAGGAGTTTAAGTATCATTCCTTAAGAGGAGTTTATTGCTTGGTAGTGTTAAAGCAACCTGCCCCATACAGTGATATTACTCCTCCTCTGCATTTGCCCATCCTAATAGCATACAGCAGAACCTTTTAAGCAGGATTTAGTTTTTCCCAGTAGCTTGTGGCCTGCCTCATACCGTGAGATACCTCATTCTTTTGTTTCCCATACTGTCGCAGCGGTTGAACACAGATGTGCATTATGTTTGTATATCTAACAGCTTTCCAATGGCTATTTTATTATCTACCACTATTTTACTGCAACTACTATTTTTCAGGCAGGATAGACATTACTTACTGGTATACTGTTCTCACCCTTGTGAAGTTACTGCTGATACATTGTGTACCAACCTTGCAGGGTTAGTATTAAGCATCACCAGGACTACTCCAGCTCAGGCCGATGACATATGAAGCCCATGAGAATAAATTTTATTTCTTTTACAGTTCCTTATTATTCAATACTCTATTTTTTAAAAAACTCTATTTAATCAGCTTGTGTGACAGAGAGCAGACTTTCAGAGAAATAGGTTTCTTAAGAAAGTAAATACAGATGAAAAATGGAAAGCTCCATATTAAATTTTCTTATAAGAAATAGAAAAGCTGCTCATTTCCTTCATGCACATAGTCCATCTGACCACTTATCCCAGAGGTTTATGTGCATGGACTCTCCGGTCTGCAGTCACTTCCACCTGATATCAGCACAGCTTTTTGTGAAACAGAACTGATTGCTGAAGTCCAAGACAATATAGAACTTGTAAAGAACATCACAGCCTTTCTCAATTCAAATGTTGAATAAATGATGTGACTTCCTTGTTAATACACTGCAAATTAATACAGTAGAGAATTTAATTAAATCTAGTTTTCATACCCATTGAAGATTTTTTCAAACAATTTGCACATACAAGCATAGCAGTCTTCTTTTTGTCATCTGTGGATTAACATCAGGATGTGACTTCAAAATCACTGCCAAATACATCTGGCTTCTACAGAACTTTCAATCAAATCAAATTTACATTATAAAGCAGCCTTTGTACAAGCATTCCAGGGCACTGAACAAAGTCACTTTAAAAATAAATGCAATTGAATATTAATAAGCCAAACAAGTTTTATTTTTTAGTTAGAAGTGTGCAGTTCTTCTACAGTTCTCATACAAACGGGAATTGAACTTCACAACCAAAGGTCACACTGAACGAAGAGATGCAGACCCAGAACACAGGCCAAATAAATAGCAAAGCAGAGGAAGTATCCCAGTTAAAATAAATAAATAAATTTGGCCTCAGCTTGGGCAGAACGGAGACAAGCTCGGAGCATACAATGAATCCACGTCAACCTGGCTGATTGCCACTACGACTGAAAACTTTAAGCTAACATTTTCTGGGAGGTGCCTAACTTAGAAGCTAAATTTAAGGCACCCAGGAATCTTGGCTACAGTCTCATATTGCCTGCTCGCCTGTTTGAGTTATCACTAAACACCATGTTACCATGTAATTAGCATACTTCAAGAGAAACCCAAGATGGAAAAATAGATTTTCTGAATCTTAGGACTCTGGTAAAGTCTGGAACAGTATTTCTGGAACTATTGTTTTGGTTCTGTAACCACAGGTGAGGAGATGCATCTGCTCTGTACAAATGCAAATGACTGCTTATCTCTGAGCCCAATAAATTCCTATGCGTGAAGATCTTAACTCTTCATGGCTCAAAAAATATTGTGTATACTTTCACACATGCATATACAGACAGAAGTATTTAGAAAGACTCAGAAATATTAAGAACTATCATTAGTCATCCCTAGGAATGTCAGCCGTTAAAGTTCACTGGACGAGTCATGAACAAAAAGCTTCATTATTCAAATAAAAGAGGGACATGTAACCAATGTTCTTTCTGACTTATTTTTGCAAGCAAAATAATCACTTCTAGAGTTGAAGTCCGTAACTACAGTCCACCAAAATATTTAAGCAGTTACTTCACACTATGGATTTAGCAATGTCAGCTTCAAAGGTGCTGCTCGTAGGCTCAGTGCAAGGCAGGTCTTGAAGGACATAATTTTACACTATTTGATATGTTTCTATTTATTAGCATAACTAACAGATCGTGAGAATAGGTTACCTGTTTAAGACCATGTAGTGAATTCAGTCACTCAGAGCATTTATAACACTGCTGTACTTACAAATTCCTGGGATGGTTTATGATCTGAATATTTTTCCTCTGTGCAGATTTCCTCATTACTTTTATTGTAGCATCTGAGCAATGTTATCAAACATCACATCGCTAATGAGTCAAAATCTCAGCATCGATAGAGACTGCAAACAGAACTTGCTATTCCAAAAAACATACATGAAAAACTGAGTCCAGAGACCAGCAGGAAAAAAAAAAAAAGTTTTTCTTTGTTTTTTTTTTTTTTTTTATGTTTTTATGTTTTTATGTTTTTTTTGTTTTTTTGTTTGTTTTTTTTTTTTGCTAACTTATACCTGCAAGTCCGCTGCCAAAGCGATGCGAGGGAAGCTGAAAGAATCCCCAGCATTGCTGAACAGAACTTTTAAGGAAAATTTGCTCCTCACCTTGCAGCACAGAGCATAAGTTCCCACTCATTGGGTCTTACAGCAAAATAAACTGTTTTCATGCAATGTGCCTCAAGAAACTTCAACAGAGAAAATCAGAAGACATGCACCACTCACGCTGGTTTGTTTTTTTTTCCCCTTCTTATTTCTCCCTATTTTTCCCCTCATGACTGGGAACATACACTAACTTTACAGGATTGCTGCAGGTAAGAACGTACAGAAAATACATCCCTCTGGTGACAGCCAGACAGTTGTGTAGTCTCTGGGGACCAGTAAATCAACACAGTGGGGAACACCAGAATTCAGCAAAATATCCTGGCTGTGCTGCCCACAGCCATTTTCTCAGTTAAATGCTAACTGAAAATACTTAAAACAACCTGTGATGGCAGGCACTATCTGTTAATTCATGTGGACAAGCACAATTCAGAGCAATTATGATGTCATATAATTTAGCGTATGCATTTTTAACTACAAGTATTGTTCCCTCTACTGATTTAATTCAAACAGCCTATACCACAGAGATACAGCAAACCCTTTATGCAGGGTAACACCTGAAAAGATAGATGCACTCAAGGATTTCTACTGGAAGCTGCAAACCAAACAAAAAACAAACTTCCTAGGGAAGCAAAGCCTGATGTGTTTCACACTGCCAAAGCAAATCTGCACGGCATCTGCACAGTACTACCTACCCCACAGTCCTCAGGGACAAAGAGGGGAATGGCTAGTTAAGCTAAAAAGCCCAGAGAAAAAATATAGAGGAAAGAGAGAAAAAAGTCTCTATAGAAAGAAAATAGATGCTTTTACTGAAGAAAATGGTTAAGCGATATGAGCACTCCCTCATTCACACAATCATCGATCTCCATCTGGGAAGAAGAGACAGGAAAACAGGTTCTGAAGACTTTGAGAATCACCTGACATGAATCACAGTTTTCCTATAATGACAATATTTGCTCATCCAACAAAGAATATTTCAAACTTGCAGTCCCCTAGAAGTATGTCCACCTAATGAACTGCACCGAGAGCTCTGTTCACATCAGCACTCCACTGCACCACCATTTTCTACAAAGAAACCAGGTTTTCCTTGCATGGCTGCTCTTGCTCATGCCAATACCTAAGGTCTTCTTGCAGAAGACCTCTTTTCAAGACAATTTTCTCTATTGGTTTCCTCCATTCTCTTGACTTCTGTCTTCATCTCCTTCATTTTACACATCCAGCTCTTGTTAGCTTTATCTTGCTGCTATCTTTACCTTGCTGCTAGCTTTATCCTGATGTCAGCCAGAAGCTGGCTTCAGTAGAAGCTGGATTAGACCTTGTAATTTAACTTTACTCTAAATTGAGAAATTAATCATAAAAATAACTAAGGTACGACCTCTCCGTCACCAGTATGTTTATAGGGTTTGAACTTTCCCCAATAATTTTAAGCATGCCTAATCTGTCATTTTAATTCAAGATATAGCGTGCAAGTACATGGGTTTATCACAAACCAAAATGCCCTCATCGAAATGGAGCTAGAACAGAGGCCTGTTCTCATTAACTGCCATGGGTCTTGGATTAGGCTTAGAGATACCCCTATGGAATACAAACCCGTTGAGAACCGCATGGAATATGGAAACAAACTATCTATTACCTCCCTTCTACTGAACTGAATGGCTTTATTTCTGTACTTGAAAAACTCTTGTATAAAAGATTTTGTTCCCTGCAATTTGAATAAAAGCAAAATGCATGGATTTTGCTACTTGTTATTATCTGCATGCAAAACATGTTAGTAGAATTTTGTTCTCAAATTAACACTGATAGTGACCTAACCAACTTTTACCATTACTACAAGTATCCTATGACCTGGCTCACGGACTCTTGAAGAAGTGTGGCATCAACAGAAGTGACTGAGAGCATATGATATCACAGGCCAATTACCACATCTCAGGTAAGGGGCATTAGGAAAACACAAAGAAGCTTTTAATAAAGCAGTCTTTAAAAACCATGTTCAACTCTAGGATGGTAATTGGGTTAATAAGGGTTGCACATGAATTGCAACACAAGCATGAGGTTGCTTTCTTTTCACAAATCTGAAGTAACATATGTCTTTTCTACCTGTTTTTAATTAACAATTTAAGACTTGCTTGAGACCTAGGAATCACCACAAGCAACCTCACCAAGAGCGTATGCATTTCCTTGTAGATAAAGCGCACTCATGACAGCTGACATCAGGGAAATTCATTACTACAACAAAAGAAAAACAGCTGAGAAACAAGAACAAGATTTTTACAACAAGAATCATTTGGGATCAACAATGAGCAGTTAAAAAAAAAAAGTGTATAACTAACCAGTGGAAATGACAGACAGCAACATCTGTGCTACATGAGGATGGTACTGGAGTCAATGGAGAGAGACTTACAGTCCCACATGTACTAAGCAGCGATTTGCATCAATTTGTACACACATTACTGATTTCCTAGGTTTTTGTGAACATGCGATGTAGTTAAAACCTTTATTTCCAGCTAGTAGTTGAATTAAAATTGTCACTCAGTTAGGACTTATTTAAAGTTACAAAACCATTGCAAGTAAAAACAATTTTCACATTTTTTCCAAGCTAGTTAGCTGATTGCTTTTGACAAAGATCAGATGTTTTCTGCAGCCTGCCCGTTCTGATCAGTTAAGTGGTAAGAAAGTCGCTCCATCACATAACGCTGCTCTGCTGAAGCAAAGGAGTTTTTTGTTGGTGGTACGTTTTTCTGGTTTTAATACTGTCACAGAAATAACTCAGAAAGGTATCTAGTACAGGTGGAATTCCGGGATTGGATCCCAAGTTTAGGGCTCTCTAGCAATGTTAGAGAAGAAGCTGGAAGTCTTTGATCTGTATCTAATACTTCCAACTCTTCACTTAACTGAAAATTGTGGGCTGCCTTCTAATCGCAGCTAAATTGATGACAGAAATAGAGCACATGCAAACCTACCTAGACTCACAATCCGTCTCTGCATCATTCTTTTCCAAAAGAAAAGAACCTCTGCTGCAACCAAAGCTCTGAATATCAAGTATGATCTCCATATTCTCAGAGGGTTTAGTCACATTAAGGGACAGTTTGTCAGCCTCAATCTGCGTTAAAACCTGGGCTCAGCAAGCCTTCCTGCTTTTCTCAGTACAGAGATGTTTAGGACTTCAGTTTTTAAGAAAGGCCTGACCTGATCCACAGAATTGATTAAAACCTTCTGTGTACATAAACAAGTTTCATTAATAAGACACGCCTATCAGCTATGAAGCAAAGTGACAAGGCCAGGATACAAGGAATATTAAGCTATATTTCATAGCATTTTCCATTACTACTTCTGTATTCTCAACCTTCTCCAATGTTCATGCAATTTTCAGTAGCTTTCACACAAAGACCAGTACTTCATTCACCGAAGCTTGGTTCTATCTGCTAAGACACAGAATCACACAGAATTTCTAGGTTGGAAGAGACCTCAAGATCATCGAGTCCAACCTCTAACCTAACACTAACAGTCCCCACTAAACCATATCCCTAAGCTCTACATCTAAACGTCTTTTGAAGACTTCCAGGGATGGTGACTCCACCACCTCCCTGGGCAGCCTGTTCCAATGCCTCACAACCCTTTCAGTAAAAAGCTCTTCCTAACATTTAACCTAAAACTCCCCTGGCGCAACTTTAGCCCATTCCCCCTCGTCCTGTCACCAGGCACGTGGGAGAACAGGCCAACCCCCACCTCGCCACAGCCTCCTTTAAGGTATCTGTAGAGAGCGATAAGGTCGCCCCTGAGCCTCCTCTTCTCCAGGCTGAATAAGCCCAGCTCCTTCAGCCGCTCCTCGTAGGACTTGTTCTCCAGGCCCCTCACCAGCTTCGTCGCCCTTCTTTGGACCCTCTCAAGCACCTCCATGTCCTTCTTGTAGCGAGGGGCCCAAAACTGAACACAGTACTCGAGGTGCGGCCTCACCAGAGCCGAGTACAGGGGGAGACAAAGAAGATTTCTTGAATAAACGCTAGATGTTGTAAAATACAAAAAGCCAAAGTTTCAGCCTTGCTTCATTATGGCCATTTTTAAAAATATTTAACACCAAATGGTACTAGCTCAAACCACCCTTCTCAGCAGCAAGAGAATGTACTTATTGGAATTCAGTGTAAATTTCTCTGCTGTGGCACACAAAGACTCCCATGGATACTCTCCCTCTCACAAAGGCTAAATGCTGTATGCTGCCTCTGATCCCCTTTGACATACACTTCTACCATGCAATTCCAAATTCTTCATCTTTCAAGCCACCGTGCCAGTAAAAAGCCACTTAGGTGTTTTGAAAGGCAGGCAGCATGGGTTCACATTTCATTTTCGTTGCCCTACAGCTTCACTGACTACACTAATATTGAAGAGGCATATCCGCTACTCAAGTAAGAGAAAATATTTTTAATTATATAGTTGCTATTTGAGGGCTCTGAACAGAGAGGACAAGCCTGTTTTCACTAGGCTCTTTTCTCAAACGTTATGTTCTCTCCTTCAGCATGCATTTGTGTCTCAACTATATTCAAGTCAGACATTCATCCACACAGGTTGGGGTATTCTGGGCTACTGGCTTTGGAGGTGTGACCTCAGCCATTGGAGACCTACCCAATATCACACAACTTGGGCTTCCCAACACCTGAAGGGACATAAGAATATAGACAAACTCCTCTTTCTCTTTATAGCATAAGGTCATATAAATGGAATTTAAAGAGATACTTCAGAGTCCGGGTGCCTTTCTTACTGGGATCATAACAAACCGGAATCTCCCAGTTGAACACACCTGTTAAGGAGAAATCTCTCAAGTCATTCATAAAATTAAATATCATATCCCAGCACTGACTGTACATTTTTTTTTGCCTCCTGTTAAAAAAAAAAAAAAGGTAAGAAAACCTATTTGTAGTGATAGTGAAAAACATGGTGCAGAATCTAATAGCCTCCTAGAAATAAACCAGCCTGACAGACACATCACGGACATACAAAAATCCTTTAAATCACCAGCACAAGTCTGATGGATAGAAGAGAAAATATGACAAGCTGCCTTTGGATTTTATGAACCCACATGAGATTTACAGAACACATATGGGTAACCAGGACACTGATCTTACTGCAAGCATAACTGCCATCTAATTAGTGAAATATTTTGCGTGAGAGAGAACAAGTTCTGTATATGTCCAGTTCCCTAACATCCCAAATGACACAAGCATATTATTGAGGGCAATACTCAAGTGCAACCTACTGTAGCTATTCCTGCTCAGCCAATACATACCACAGATTGCAAATGTAAATAAAAGACTGAAGAACCTAACCCTAGTTATTTTGCAAATGAGTATTTCAGTCAACTCAGACAAAGCTAACAATTGAGAAATCTCTATTTTTGGTACATATATATGTATATATGAAGCATCTTGCCAGCTAATAGTGATATAGGAGCTTTCTCTCTACGTGTGAGAGCAGAGCATATTTCATGTGCAGCCCACTGGCCATATGATTTATGGGGCCTTTTAAGAGCACCTTTTCCAATCCACTTCTGTTTAGAATGAGTCTTCAGATTTTGTACTTTGGAGAAAAGGAAAAAGCCCTGCTATCTCCAAGCCTGCAGAAGCCCCTCTCCCGCTCAGCTCACGAGCCAGTTTCTGTTCCACATTCTGTTCTCTAACAGCTGGCTTACAGAGGAATGTTACCTTTCCAATTAACTTTCTGCCAAAGAATTCAATTTTAAAGGGAGAATTTGATATGAGAGCTGTTTGGAGGAAATATTAGTCATACAGCACTGCTACAGATTTATTTCCGTATGTATTTCCACAAAAATGATAAAGCCTTCTTGAAGCTTTGAATTTGATTCCATTGTAGAATTAAACTATTTAAGATAGCGCTGCATAATTCAAAAGTAAAAGTGAATGTGCTGAAGAAAGAAAATTTTATAATAGGGGCTTAATGTATGAGAAGTCAGCATTATCGGGATCTTTCTAATCATAATTTCAGTTGTTAAAGCACCAGGGACTCCATCAGTACAGACACTATATTCTGATTCAATTACATTATGCATTTAAAAAGTGGTGGTTTACAGCATCCATTAGACTTGTTATTACCCTTGTGCCATACTCAATTGACCAAAGGAAAAAAGCTCTCTCCTAAGGGAGGTGAAAATGAAATAGTGTATTCAGTGTAATGCATTAATAGGTACTCCCCAAGAGAAGTTTCAGTTCATTTCCTCCAGAGATGAGTATTCCTACAAAATGCATCAAAATAAACACCATGCCTCATTACCCCTTTGTATTGTTCAGACCCCATATATAAATGCATAACATTGATTAATGAAAATAAATTACAACATCCAGTGACTCACAGTAAGTGACTCCAAAAGCTCAGCAGGACTAACAACAAGAACAAAGAAAAAAAACCACCTTGAATAAAACAGATTCACCAGGAATCTAATCCAAGCCTCATCCATAATATCCAGCCTGCCATTTTTCTGTTAATCTTGAGCCTCAGCCATAAAATAAAACATTGCCATTCTTAGCATCACAACTGATGGTAATAGCCATGAGATGCTTAAATCAGGTCAGACTGACGAGATGCTATTTGCTGTTCTTACTGAATGCAGGATCCCAGATTCACAGCTCCCCAGTTTAGCCGTCAACTTAACTCTGATCTACAATACAGAGCTTCTGTTTTAAAACAGCCAAAAAAACAAATCTGTTCCCAAATTCCATACAAGATTTTTAAGCATCTGCAATCTCTTCTACCAGCAGCTGCTGTACTGAAGCCTATTCTACTAAGTATTCAGAGCACTACTGATCTCCAAATTAGATTTGAAAATAATTTTAGAGTAATTCAACCACCAGGTTGTTGCTTTGGTGTTTGTTTTCTTTGTGTGTGCTATGTAGGTCACTACTGTTAGGATAACTACAGTATCAATTCAGCAATAGGTCACTTTATTTACCAAATAAATGCATTGTTCTGCTTTTCAAACCTAACTCAGTTGATGAGAATAGGCAGGAATTTTTTCCCAATCCTGTAACAATTTGAGATGTAACATACTTCTCAAAGCTGAAATAAAGAGGTTGTGGTGCTTTGTTGTTGTTGGGTTAGTTGGTTTTTGTTAGGTTACTAACGCAATAAAGAATATATATGCTTTGAGACTTGACTGAAACATTCAATTTGGTCATTTTGAACAACTTCATTTTGATTTTCCCCTTCATTAACAAGATTTCCAAAATGTATTACATTTAAAAACAATGCTTTACTTTAACACTTTAAAAGTTGGGAATAATTCTTATCCAAATAGCTTTTTTTGTGCAGTTTTCTGTTTGGATAATGAGATTTCCAGAGGAAAAAAATCTTTATTCTATAAGTGCACAATAAATGTGACAGCTGTGGATAAAATCTCAGCTCCTTCACATTCCTGTGCTTTAGAAATAGCCTTCCTACAGAAGTCATTCTTTCTTATGAAAATATGAACAATATTACTCAGGAGGTACCCATGATCTGAAATCAATTGCTTCTGATTCAAATACAGTCAAAGCTTACTACATCTCTTACTGTTTCTCTCCCCTAGTCTGTTCCACCACATACACCACTCATTCCACAGCATTACAAACCTACTTGGTTCTGACCATCTGCTTCTCTGCTGTAGTGAATCCCTTTTAGATGCGTAACACAGCACATGGGATTTCTCTTTCAGTTTGCTCAGAAAATGCCTAGCTGAAGCACTGCCTGCTTGGCAATATCGAACACCATTTACAAACCGCAGCTACTTTTAGTGATCACTCTTGTTCCTGATTCCAAGGCATGGTCTTGATTCATTTCAAGTCTGCAACAAAATTCTTGTTGAGATAGATTAGACTAAGTGTAAATCTTAGCGTATCCCTACAACAACCCCACTCAGGTGGGGTCCTCTGCCCATACCACATCCCCACCACAATCAGTGTGGCTCTGCACAAGTTTTTGGGGTAAATGGTGTGACGCTCTCACCAAAAGTGAACGTAATTCCTCAGTATTGATACATACCGCAAATACGATATATGTGCTCTCTGCATCTTTCTGAGGCACACAGCTTGGGGCACAAAATGAACATTCTCCATTTAATGGCAGTGATGTTATACCGATTTGCATTAATTAACAATCTGAATTCTTACCTGTATAGATCTTCTACGAAATCTGGTAGGGTATTATTTTCTGTTTGAAAATATTGTTAACCATATATATCCAAAACATGGACTTGCTGGGTGATTGCAATATTATTGCACTAATACATTAACGGTGATGAAACTTCCGAGGAAAAGTATTCTCTCTAATGAGAGAGATGCATTCTCTTGTTGCAAAGAGCTGAAGGAGATCTAAAGTCCCTGATCAGCCTGAATCAAAGTGTGAGCACTTCTCACTGCTATCCACTAACCTAAGAATGATTCAGCATCTCCGTGTTAAACATTACTTGAAGCAAAATGGAGCCCATGCTGACAGACAGCGACTAGACTGTAGGGAAGGACTGACTCCGAGCAGAGGAATGAAGGGTTTTGAGGAATTTTCATTCTGTTCCTCATCCAATTTCTGTTACCGCTTCTAATTGCGCTGTCCACAAGGAAATCTCAGCTCCATTTCAGACCTTTGATGTCTTCTTTTCTAAAGTTCACAATAGACAATGGAAAAAAAATGGCTGGCTTTTATGATGACCTCCTAAGCATCCTGTGTCACTTCCTATGCTGCTTGTGCTGCACAATACACTGGATGCATGCACCAGTACCTCAGGAATACAAACTCTTTTGTGGCTTATCACTTAATTGGCAATTATAATCCTATAATTAACTACAGAAAGGGAAAAAAAAAAAAAAAAAAAAAAAAAAAAAAAAAAAAAAGCTTCAGGCAAAAAGCAGCTAGGCAATCCAAGCACAAGAAACAGACCCCAGCAGTGAGTTAGCACAGGCAGTTACTGCATCCACTCAAGCCTCCAGCCGTCGAGGGGTCCACATCAGCTAAAAGTGACAGGAGATGGTACAGCCTGATCAGGACAGGACCAACTATCAGCCACTGCTCAAAAATGGGAGAAGGCTGAAAAATCCTGACTCACCTTGTAGCTGCAAATACACTTTTGGCCCAATGGCAGTTTTATTTGATTTTAAACAATGTAGTAAAAACAGGAAAAAACTTACACTTGGAACTTTTTCACTTCAAGCCATTTTGATCAGCTGGTACCACAACACCCCTGTCTGCCCGGCAGGGCTCACCCAAACATGTACCTGAGAACGGGCACAGAGCAGAGCTGCAGCCCAGGAGGGGTTAAGCCAAGGGCTGTGCTCAGGGAAGGGCTGAATGAAAAAAAAAAAGCTGCATTATCTTCCAAGTGGGTTTGTTTTGTAAAACAAAACATTCAGGTTTTGGTTTACTGCCTACCAAAGGTCAAAAGTATTTAGCTGAAATCAGAGTGACAGATGCAAGGCAGACATTTTAGTAAAAAATCAAAGCATTTGTAATTATTGCAAATCAATTATTTGAATTAATTTTATTGTCAGGCTTTTTATTAGAGACTGCCTGCATAGCTTCAGTATAGAAAATATTTTCTGAAGATCATAAGGAAAATCATTTTTTAATTTTTCCTCAAAGTGCAAGCTTTAGATCCATCTAAAATATCCTAACACTCTATTAGAGATTTTAAAAGTATTTTATCTTCTAGAATGTAAAGCATGACAAAAATACCTACTTCCTACACAGCTCTACAACTTTCACTGCATATGGTACCTCTCACAGCATTCATCACCTTGCAAAGTTTCCTCACATGCCACCCCCGCTGATCAACTAGGTTAAAAAAAAAAAAAAAAAAAAAAAAAAAAGCACACCAGCTTTCTCAGAAGCCCAAAGTACCCAAAATACCACCTGTATAATCTCTACAGCTCCCAAAAAGCAGTAGTTCAGGGACCATTACTGAATTCCAGGGAAAAATCCAGTTCACTGCATATACTCTTGTATGTGACTGAAGTAATCAGGTATTTGATTTGATGCAGAGGACACCATATCTAAAAATAAGATGTTTGCTTTTGTGATTTTGGCTTGTTGATTTTTTTTTGTAATCCACAGCAACTTGGTGATAAAGCCTGCCATCTCCCAAAGAGCATCCAAAGACCTGAAACCTGTAATCAATTTCAAACCCAGGCTACCTCCATATTCACATAAATCATTGTCCCTCTGTGTAACACAGTCCAAATTCTGTTCCATGCTGGATTAGCACACACAGAGTGATGCATTCATCTCACCAGTGCCCTGCCAGAATCAAGCAATTATTGCAGAGAAGAGCTTGGCTCTGTCTAAATTGGTTTCTTTATTGTCCTTTTTATGGTATTCCAGTTTGTGGAGAGAATATTGAGTCCTACTTCACCATGACATGACCTTAGTGGCATAAATCATCTCTTATAATTCAGTTTTCTCTTTACATTCAGATTAGCTGTTGTATTCAACGACTGAAATCAATTTATTTGTTTTGACACATGGAGATGCAGAGTGCACCTTTCAATCCATCACTCGGGAGGATGCATTAGTGATGGCAGGAGAAGTTGCTGAGGCAGCCACCTCTCCGGTGACAAACAGCAGCATTTGGAGTTAACTGAGCTAGGGCACTGTCATTTTCCCCATCCCATAATACGAAACCATGCTGTATCAGCTCACTGTGCCAAAGCACTCATTTTGTATGCTTCTGAATGCTTTGTAATGTGTTCCTCAGCACTGACTAAATCAGCGGGTCCATCTGAGAACTTAGAAACTATGAAGTCTGCTGGCTAAACAAGAAGTAGACCATAGGAAGCCTCAGAGCCAAAACACACAATCACCCAACTGATGCCCTCCGCTTGCTGCCTCTGGGAATTACTCTCAGCTGGAGTCACACTAAAACAAACGAAGCATAATACCTAAGTAGTCACATTGCCGGACACCTCCAACACAAAAGCAGCTTTTCATTTCCATGGAAGACGAGATGCCCTAAGAATAGAAGAGCACAAACAGAAAACAATCCTCTGCACTGACAGGTGTTAGTTATGGCCAGTAGCACCTGAGCTGGAGTTTTATATTTGAGCTGCTAGATAAGTGAATAAACACATTAATAAACTGGATTTTCAGATGTCTATTTTGCTTATTTCAGAAAGTATTTACTTGCTCCCTTCAGAGAAAGGTCAACTATACCAAGATACAACAAGATGCATTTGTATCTTATTTCAACCACCAATGTCACATAATTAAACAAAGGCTCAAACGTTTACCTCTCTGCACAAGTGCTCGGGCAGCGTAACTTTGCTTTTTCTTCCAGCATTTTCCTCACATCTATAGAGGAGGAAGCTCTGCTCCCATTCTGCCCAGCAACTTTTTCTGTTTTCACCACCTGGGTAGTTCACAAAATGAAGTGTAATGACTAACACCTTGGCAGCAACCTGCAAGAGGCACCAAAACAAATCAAGTGCAGCACTGCTCACTGGTTGACAGCTGTAATGAATTAAATTGCCTATCACACTTCGATTCATTATACCTCCCATGAAAAGACTTTGATGTAAAATGAGCTATTCAAAAAGACATTCTGCATTTCCATTAATCTAGCAGAGTGAATTGTTTTCTATACTGTAAAGCTAACAACCCTTATCTGCACAGCACTGCATCACAGCATAAAGCTATAGTGCCTGCCCGACGAGGAGCTACAAAGCAGCAAAGGAGGGATCAAGATGTCACCTTCTAAGGCTGACTTAGAAGCTACCAGTCTGAAAAGTGATTCATTTGTTTAGATGCCTTCATGTACCAGCCACAATTGTGCCATTTAGCTCCTAAATGAATCCAGTATCCTTTTAGTTTCACTAATGGAAATTATACTTCCCTTCTGCAGCATTTGAATTTCAAACTGTTGCTCACTGCCACCTGCTGGATTTGGGGGAATTTTATAATGAAAATTGATTAAAGTGGATTTTTGTGCATGCTTGCATTTATCAGATCCACCAACACTGTCTTGCTGCTGTTCCAAAACTAGAAATTTTTAGGCAGTTTTTTACCATTAACTGTATACATAAAAGCTTTGACCCTCCTTGCCCCACAGATACCATTACCTGTGGAATCTGGATGAAGGTAAGAAAAGGCAAAATGTGATGAATGATGAACACACCAAGCAGGACATTGCTTTCCTGATGTCATAGAAATACAGCTAGGAAAGTAACTTGGACCAGGAGAAACTCAACGTCTTAGCAGCAGCACAGCTACTTCAGTGTAGCATTCCGTCCAGGCTGTTTAATCTTCTTGCCAACTCTGGCACCCAAAAAGTACTGCTTGCAGACCCCAAAGGTCACAAAACACCAACTGTTTAGAACTGCATCACAGCATTCTTATGAGATTGGAGGAACTCAGTTTCAGCTTCCCCCTCTTCTCCTCTCCTGCATAGTGGCTTTTAGTTTTGGTTTGGTTTTTGATTTTTTCCAGAGGAATGTGGTCAGGTTTTTGCAGTACTTTCCACTTCTTCTTTTTTATTTGAAGATATCATAGAGACGTTATTATGCATAACAAGGCATTGCTTCAGAATCAAATTACAGATAAATGCTGAGCACTGTAAAGTTACCGCAGTAGCCAATTGCAAGCCCTTTGCATACCTGCTTAGTCACGTCCAGCCCAGAGCACCTACTGTTGACAATGCTGTGGATGTTCAAAAGCGCCTGAATGAGATGGATAAGATCTGACAGCCAGAAATTCATCCAAAGCCTTATCAGCCTGTGAGGAAGGCTGCGGCCTCAACGCTTCAAAGAGATCTGGATGGTGCATGTATGTGCACTTATCTACTTTACAGCCTTAGCACATTGTCAGGATGAAGCTGAGCCAATGAAAGGGACTTTATGGCCTGACAGCCTGTCCAAATCTCAGCTGCACTTTTGCATGTCAAATCCGGTTGGCTGCTTGATGCCTTGCTATTTTAGCAAGCAGCCCAGGAATAAATGGAGCATTTAGATTAATTTAGAGCCCAGCCACAGAACTTTCCTTTCCAGAGGTGTTTTTGAGTCTATGCAAACTAAACTGGTGGAATCACACCTTATATTATTCCCTGTCTTTGGCTTTACATTTTTCTCCCCCCATCTTATTACACAGAAGTAACAGATGGCTAACTTCTCTCTGCAAGATGCCAAAGGCGACACAACGCTGGTGCAAAACTTGGCTTTCCCCCATAGCTGTTCCATTTCACTCCCTCAAATACCCTGACCCCCACCCACCGTTGTAGAGTGCTCATTGAAACCTGAGGGATTTCAGGAGTTTCTAGCAACAGCTCAACAGCACTGAACTCTAGTGCTCTTTTCAGGCTGTCAGTATGGAAAAGAAAGCAGCACTTGTCCTTACCATAGAGAAACCGAGGCATATGAGGTGAGATACTTTGCTCCTGGTATAGAGCACAGCATCAGCAGGACATCAGCTTCCCAAGATGATATTTACTTAGAACACATCTTACAGCAGCACCCAGGAGATATGACCATACATCCCTCGCTCTGGCTGTTGCTGCACAGAGGAGGAGACTGGCCTACATCTGCTCACAGAAGATTACCACAACATGCATTCATTTCTTAAAGCTGACTGAGATTCCGCCGCAAGGCAGCAAGCACACTACAGTCTGCTTTTACTCCGGTATGTAACAAAATGAAGTATTAATGTTTCATTGATTTCCCAGGCAGCGACCTTGTAACTTCAAAAATATTTTCTAGAACCTAAGATCACTGGTCAGAATTAGTAGAAACATAAAGCTGAGCCTCTCTGCCACCTGTCCCTCTAAATTGTTAGCACGCAAAAAAGAACTCAGCAAAGTGACAGCAACACCACAGAAATGAGATGGTAAATAATGAAAGTACTTGTAAAAAATAATAAATATATCTTTAACTTAACTGTATTGATGTGACAGTGCCCGGAAATCAATGTAGGAATAGAGTCTTGTGGTGCCCAAACCGTAGAAACATAAAATAAACCGACAGTTACAGGCTTGATGAGCTCAGGGGCTAAATAAAGAGCTCACAAGGTTAAAGAGATTCTTTCCATTGACTTCAGTGAGCATGCAGCTGGGCTCTAGGGCATCTGTGATGAGACAGCCACTATAGCCTCCTGGAGCACACACTCCCATCAGCTTCCTGCGCTGCCACCCTTAAAGACTGGAACAGAACAGAGCTTCAGACACCTGAATAAACCTAAAAGTGCCTGGATCTGGGTCGTATTTGGGTGCAAAAGTTCCTGTGAGAGACATAACAGTCCCAGAGGAAATTCAGCACCTAGATGCATTTAAAAACGTCAGTCTCAGTTAAAAAACAGATTTCCCACTAGAATATAACAGTTGAGGAAACTGTCAGCAACTACAAAATAAAACTCTTCATTAGCTGGTTAAGAATAGCTGAGGGTACGTTTCTTACAGTAACTCGGTCACTATTTGGAAAACACGGAGAAGTAACTACTACAGCTCCTCCCACAGAAGGTCCTACACCAGTGACACTGACTGTTCTACACCATGCCGCCCAGTTAAGAACTAACTTCCATTCCAGCAAAAGTCTTGAAAGCACGAACCAAATGACAGATTTTTCAGAGATTTTCAGAGAAAGCTGGGATGCTTCCTGGCCTAACAGACCAAAGGACTACACAGGGAACTAAAGACAGCCACTAGTGGGATTTCAAACCAGCTATAGAAGGCAAAGTTGGCAAACCAATTTATGCTGACTAAATTTCATTTTGGACCCTGATTCTTGTTTCCCTGTTAAATTAAAATCCATGTTTTCAGAAGGTTTTGAAGTGTCATCTCCCCCGCTAAATATAGCTGCTAACTTATTCAAATTTGGTAAACAAGTCAGGCATTTTGAGGGTCACAAATATAATCCAGCATTTCCATGATCTATGCCTCCACACCCTTGATGCACAGGCATCATGCCACCAATGGAAATGGGGTTATGTGTTTGTCTCAAGCAAAGAGCACATTCCTCAGCCTTTATGAGTTAGAGGGTATTTTTTATACCTTGTGATGAAACCGTAGCATTACACTCAGTTTGAATAACATCAAGTATAAAGATGCAATGACTGATGTGTTTTTGAAAAGAAAACAATTCTTCTAGAAGATATGTTTATGTATGAATATAACCAGAGATTCACAAAGCCATTGTTTTCATATGCTGCATGACTCTATTATTAATGCATGCGTATAAAAGGTTAACCAGAACTGGGAGCAGATATTTAAGTCTACAAAACCTGACAGCTTCTTCCACATTAGTAAGCTGTCTCTGTCCTCTTGTTAGGCGCTTCTCCCCTCCGTGGAACAACAGCCCACCTCTGAAGAGCACTGCTGCAGAGGGGGTGGCTGGGGAAACCAAAGGAAGAAGTGCCTTGGGGCTGAGATCTTCACTCCCACTTACCCGGTTGCTTTTGCTTCTTTATTTTGCACATCAGAAGCCCAGCTCTCCTAAGACCCTGTTCGCTGCTCTCCCCCAAGAATACCTCAGAAGCAAAATCTCTAATAGCCTGCAGCTTCTTCTCCTGCCACTTCAGTGGCCAGCTTTCCCAGAAGCACGCTGTCCTGATTGCTCCTCCGCAGCATTCCCTGCTGCACCGGAGCAGCTGAGTGTCCTGGAGGTACTGGCTAGAATACAGATACTGTGCTGTTACCACTGCAAACACACCGTAAGATGCACACACCCAGAATAAAGGCAACAAGAACAGTTAATTAAACCCTGGGGAAGAAAAAAAGTGTTATTATATGATTTTCATTTCTGTTTGATGGACAAGGGGCTGGTGCAGCCCCGACATGCTCTTTAAGTATCAACTATTATCAAACAAAAAACTCTCTGTAATCACAGCATGGTACCAAGCCACTTCACCTGTTGCTCTCACGTTTAGTATCATGCCAGATACTACTACACCTGACCGTGTGCAAGACTGCATGCATAAAAATGCCAGCTTTGGCTTCAGTGGGAACATATCTTTCTAAGTGCAGATATAGATGCACAGAAGTAGAGAAGCCTCTCCCACATGGGCTAGAGCTGTGTGTAAATGAGAGCTCAAAATGTTTTTACCAGCCTTTGTTGCTTTCTCACAGTTAGACTTGTAAGAAGCAGTCACTCATTCTTTACTGCTTGCTGTCTGAACATTTGTGGTCTTGCAAAAAAAAAAAAAAAAAAAAAAAAGGATACATTGTGCAGCAACCATGAGCATGTGTTTAATAAACACCACCAAAAGCTTACACTAAGGAAACATTAACATTCAGAATCAGTGGCAAAAGTGCAGAAAGAATAAAGCTATTGCTCCATTTCAACTGCCAAGTCTGTGACTACCTTTACCTGCAGGTCACACGTAACAGCCCAGGTCCTGCAACCTTGGTTCACAGCAGTAGCCATTTCTCTTGGGAAATGCCCTCTTGGACTTCTTGCTGAAGTCCCGATTCAGATTAAATTCCCTGACCTGAACACATGGCTTTTCTCAGAAAGCAGTTTCTGTAACATTAGAGTTGTAGCATGTGGTTCAACATTTAAAAAAAATGGAGCTTAAATTAAGGGCAGCCTTGAACACATGAATTTAGACTCCTTTGCTTTACATAGATTATGCTGCATGCCCTAAGCAATAGCTGAAGTGCTTTGCTTTCATTATAACTACTTATATTAAACCTGAGCTTCCTGGCTCCAGTTGAAATCACAGTTAATAAAATAAACTGCATATCCAAGAAGTTTTCAATAAAGAAAGTGAGAAATAAGATACTGTTAGGCACACTTTACCAGTGCAAAACCAAAGTAGGGAATAATTCTGCCTCCCCAAGAGGTTTTCAGAGCTCACCACTAACACCAGGTCTCTTGAGCCACAGAGCAGGGGTTTAAGCCCAAGGAAATCTTTGCTGATTCCTCCATTTTCACTTGTTTAATAAATCTGAGTACGTATTTGCTACAGTGAGAGGGTGGCCCAGATACTCTGAAATGAAATTAGTGTGGTAAAGTTTCATCTTGGTATTCTCACACGGAGCTGTAAAATGCACCCCTGCTCCTGTCAGCATGCACTGAGCAAGAGCGTAGGAACAGCCTCTGAGGAGCAGAACAGAAGTTCCTTTAGCTGTATCTTCTCTGCAGTGGCCAGTGATACACACCCAGAAACAACACAGAAGCGGAATAAACATGCCGTGGTACTTCCCCTGAATACTCTAACTCGCAGCAGTTCATGGTTCTGGGATTTTAATGCAGAGTACCTTGCAAGAGGCAACTTTAACTCTGCTGAATAGTGGCACTGATTGCGTGGTGTGGGAAAACAAGACTTTGACATCCTTTTAAAGTTGCAATGAGATTAATTGGAGGCAGTAGCAGAGGTGGGCTTTTTTGGTTTGTTTGGTTTTTGCCTTGCACAGCTTGCTTTTTACATTTTTATCTTGCATATTAATACTAGTGTGCAGTTACAAAGAAAAAGTGTCCTATGAGTACTGAAAGGCATTATCACCAAGTTGTATAGCTGCTTTGGAAAGTATACATTTACATATACGAAAGACGCATCACAAACATTTGGTACCAGGAACAGAAATTTTCTAGCTATAAATATAAGTGGAAGTATAATCTGTAATTAATAGTTGAGCAGAAATACAGGGTATGAGTAGTGGTTACAGAGAAACTGAAGTGCAGTCTGAAGAGGAATGGGAAGGAGGTCTGATGGCAACAGAAAGGAGGAATTATAGCTACAAGGGCTTCCAGGATGAAGCCACCCAGAATGACTCACGGAATTTTGGCATAAAACCAGTATGCAGTAATAAGTAATTTAACATAACTTTTGGCTGCAATAACAGGTCATCTAAACATGTGCCCACTGTATATTGATTAGATTATCATATATTGATTTTAAAATGCAAACTTTGCATGACAGATCATAATAAGATATGGCTCCACAGTTCAGAAAGATAAAGCTCTAAACAGTTGCAGGTTAGAATTGCAAATGCCATGATTAAATTACAAGCATATTCCAGTGCCATGTAAATAATTGCTAGAACTGAGAGACTGGCGAACCATGGAAATCATTCCATAGAGCTCTACACTAAAGAAATGGGGGTGGGAGGAGGATTTTTTTTTCCCCTGAAGAAACAGGATGTTAAACGTAATGTTAAACCTGTCTTTGAATTCTGCTTTGAATTGTTAACAACATTTTTCCAGCATAAGTCACACAATAAATAATAATTCTCCAAATCAACATTAATCTTTTCCAAATCTCCCCAGACTGCCTTTTGCCATGATACCCATCTAAAACCAAACAATGAGCAGGCAGCTGCTGTGCTATGATCCCTGTGATGCTGACGGCTCTCATCTCATTGCTTTGTTTCCCCACGTCTGGTGTATCCACCTGCTGCTTGTTTATACACAGATTATAAAGTCTCTGGGACAAGGATCATGTCTTTGTCCTATATTTGTACAACATCTGCCACCCAGTAACTGACTACAAACCAAATTACTTTCCTTCCCACTGAAGAAAAAAATGCAGACACACACTGCTGTCCAAGAAGTGAGATTTCCTCTTTTCTCTTTCGTTCTCCTAGTGACCATAAAGCAGCGGCGGAGACCATTGTTCCACATGCTAAGAAATAAGACTCCTCAAACCACTATAATTATTTTGCTCTGCGTCTCTCAGAATTCAAAAAGCTTGTAATGAAAAAGCATGGAGCCGGAGTACCATTTCCACATGAAAACAATTCTTGCAGCTAAGTCAGATGAATATTGGCTAGAATTTCAACGTCCATCATGCACCACAAAGAAAACAAAGTCACATCTCTGAACTTTGCACTTCTGAGAATAAGCCAGTCTTCACATATGTGATACTGGACACTCAGAAATAAAAGCATTGAATGAGGCCTCTGAGCCTCAGCCTTTGACACTAACCTCTTATATAGTTATCTGTATTTAGAGGGAACACAGGACTGAACTATTTTCTTGTATTATCTTATTCAAGAACACACCATCCAGAACAATTGGGCCAAGTCTGATATTCAGACTAGAGCACAGTAGTTGAAGGTAAATTACACCTGCCTCTCTAATGATCTCCCATGCTCACAGATCTTTTACCACTCTCCCACCTCGCATTTTTACTCGGCCATCGGCAGGTTTTCCAGAATGTCCCTAACAGGATGATCAGAACATGCGAAATACGGACAGGTACCAAGGTGGCAAGGGAAGGATAGCGGTATGCATAGATCGGAGAACTTCATCCGATGCAATTCAAGCTTTGTGGTGCATGTCTTGTTTACAAGTAGATTCTTCATACACATATATATCCTACTTCTGCATGATCTTCTGCTCCTTCGTCAGGTACTTTAAACTGTTATCCCATAGCAGCGTATCATTTTTCAGGCCTCCCTTTCAGAACTTGTTATTCTACATTAGAACATAGGCAGTGAGGGGCTGTGCGCCAAGTGACAGACTCCAGTCCTTCTCTTCAGTTACACACAACTGAAGATCTACTCAATCTCTCACCACTAATCACTGAGCATCAATATAAGCTTTTTACACAGATAATGAACGTGAAAAAGGTACTGAACAGACATTAAGTGGCCCTCAAAATGCCTGCCCAGGCAATCACACGCCCAGAAGATTATCACACCCCAAAATTCAATCCCCCGAGTGAAGTCCAAGTTACTAGCTCCATTTTCCCAAGGAATGGATTAAGATAATCCTTAAAATAATTGCATATACCAGAAAAGAAACAGCTTATACAACGGGAGTTAAACATGCATTTGATGCATTTTTCACAATGGAAGTTTTTCTTCAGCTTTTTCTTCTTTGGTACACCAGTAGCAAACTACCACTACCAGACAAGCCTTTCTGAAGGGATGTACACTGAATTTCAACAGACTGGCTACTTCAGACGAGGAAAAAAAAAAAGGGGGGGGGCGGGGGGACACATTTCCCCAGAGACATTCCCTTTCTTCTATATTTAAGGCACCCAGACTCCAGGGATCTCAGCAGAGGTAGCACAAGGCTGAACTGATTTCATACCCAATACAGAGTAACAGTACCGCGAGGGATACATTTTCTTGGGGGTTTTGGTGTCAACACATCTCCACACCCAGAAGCCTGGTAGTTAATGCCTTAGCTGTGATGGATCCCTGCACTTTACATCATGCAAGTTTGCAATGACCCTATAAAATTACTTTCCATCCCTCTAAAGTTTCAGTGGCAAGAAATATTTCTGACATATAACCGAGGGCCTGGCAGCAGGTCTAATGATACAGTGTTAGATTTAAAATGCTGCAGTTATCAGTCAGCCGCGTTCCAGAGCGGGTCATGCATAGCAAACAACTGCTTTATTAGCTTGATGGAATGTGCAGCGTGTATGAAGTGACAGAATGCAGCTACAGAGTAAGAGCCCAAAACTCTATGCAAAATACATCATCATGGCCCAAATAATGTGTGCCATTCACAGTAATACCAGAGATCCATCCTGACTAGGGCATGGCAGGAACAGTAAACACTTGAGAAGTGCCAGCTAGGAAGCCGATTTTGTCTTATTTCTTCGGGTGAAAAGAAGAAATGGAACTAGGAGGAAGTTAACATTTTCCTGCAAGCTGCAAAGCATAATACAATTGAGGTTATTTATCAGAATAAATTAGCAGGCATATCAGTGATTTGTTCCCCAATTCACACCCTAGCTGTCCTCATCCCTTCCATAAGGAGACTGAAGTACTCCTCCCGACATCACCAGCCAAGCAGCCATCTTTTTATTATTCAAAAGGCAGAAAACAGTTAAGAAAGCAAAAGAAATGTAGTCTATTTAAGGATATAATAGAGAACAATTAGAAGCAAGGGGCTTCCTTTACTGACAAGCAACGAACTAAAATTCACTGCTAGGCTACCAGTGTGCAAGCCAGACGGCGTATTAAATGTGGCAATGATGAGCGTTTATGGGGTGATCTGCCTCTGTAGACAGTCCTGGCACTTAGCATGCCCTCCAGGCAATTTGCTATAGATTTCTATTAATGCTGTTACAAATACTGCAGGGAATATGGTAAATGCTGGGAGGCTTTTAATCACAATTCTCTCATTCATTGAAGAAAAAAGAATGAGAAGTAATCAAATACCAGCAATAGTTCCAGTATATATTATATATATATTTATATTGATATATTTATAATCAATAAAACTTGAAGTTGTCTCACTTGATATCTGATGAATCCAGCTAAAGTATTCTAGAATAAGATTTTTACAGTCTAATATTCTGCTTATTATATTTCTGTATATAGATGCTAATCCTATTATCCTTGAAGGGAAATGGCAAGTTTATTATCCCTTATGCGTGACCTAAATGGTGGAATTTCACTATTAAGATATTATGAAGATATCAAGGAAACATTCAAAACACATCATCTTCTGCCTTCAGGATATCCTACATTGAAATATGCCATGCTAAAAATTCATTTTCCTCTTGCTTAGTATTAAAATGTTATTTCAAGTTCAAGACAGAACTTGTTTCATCAGCAGCCATACAAGATGATAATTTTTGCACCCTGCTCTTCCTTGCATCAGCACACCTGCATGGCTGGGCTCAGTGTAGACATAAATAAAATGACTGCAGCAATACAGAGACAGGGAGCAATCCTCCAGGCCAAAACAGGGGTCACCACAGAAGTGACGTTAGCTGTAATTAGGAAATGCATCGGCACCAAGGGTAGAATCATAGCACATTATCCACAGCATCTGATGAAATTTTTTCTTCTCTGGCAGGCAAAATTATCTAAATAATAGAGCTGATACACTGTGACTCTCAATGCTTTATCAATGTATTTGGAGAAAAAAACACCACTCATAAAACCAAGGAACACACCAGAGTGAAATAACTACAATTTGCAGTCCCTAACTGCATCTCTAAAAGCTGCACTAAAAGAAACAGTTCTGAGTAACAACTACGTAATTGCCAGAAATGACACAGATGAATACTGGTGACAAATGATATAAATTATTGATACTTTAGAATTCTGTTATATGTTCTTCACTATAAGGATATTTTAAAGCATTCTGTATAAAAGTTTGTTATGGGATGAGTCAGCATGTTAGCACAGATGTTAGTATCACGTTAGGTCTTTAACAAATTCATGCTTGCAACCTTATTTTTAATCTGGCACTTTTCTAGCAATGTGTTGGCATACCTTAAAAGAACCACAAAGATCAACAGTAACATGAAGCTCTATAAAAGCACTTTAATCATTTCCAAACAGCCTTAAAAACAGTCTTTCAGCACTTGCATTTGTTGTGACATAAGTTAGTGGTGCACAGATTTCATATCCCCATGCACTCAGAATGCACACAGTATACAAACATCAATACCATTTGTAGACGTAGAACTAAAAAGGATTTAATGAGCAGAATCTGGTTATACAAAGCAATGCTATCAAGTTAGGAGCCAATTTCCAGCCTTGCTTATTTTTCTACAGTGCCTTGAAACTGATTGTAAACTTATGTTCCTATGAACAAGTCAGCCAGACCTCAAATTTTAAACATTTGGGAGTTTCATGATCTCCCTCTTCACAGGTCCCAACACTACTTCCTTTATCTTTCCCTCATCACTCTAACCTGTATGTCAATTCTTTTCTCAGCCTCCTGCTGTTCTGAAACTCCAGCTTCAGACAAGGGTCTCAGCGAACACCCTGCTCCTGCTCTATTGCACCGACTGGTGCTTTGCCCGAAGTGGCCCCACCTGAGCACTCATCAGGGGCATACTCACCAAATAAGCTCTAGGCAACCTGTTTGGACACCATCAGTGTTTTGCTTGCACAGGAAGGCTGTGTCTAATAGAAGTAGAGCTATCAAAAAGTGTAAATTCACTTACTGATATGGTAGGGAAAAATGAGTATAGATTCTAGAGCTAAGGGCTTTGCTGCTGCTTTTCTTTGACTTACATACCTATACCACTTCTGCGGTTCATAGACCTGGAACGGGCTCCACACAAACTCCTGGAGCAGTTTAAAACATTATAGCTGGCTTTGTGCAATTGCAGAAACCGGCTCCATGGACTGTCAGAGCAACTGAGGGTTGTCACTTCCAAATGCTGCCTGAGCCACACACCCAGCTTGGAGGAACCAGCACCATAAAGACACAGCATGGAGGTCACCGGTTCTCTACATGAAGATGGGTATACTAGACGTTTCGTGGGCCAAACTCAAACCTTGGCCTTATCTCATAAACACACAGTAGACTAGATTGGAAAAAAAAAAAAAAAAAAAAGTGTCTATATTAATAGCCAAGATAAATATTTTCAAGTGTAGGTTGTAAAGCTAGGCAACTCCATCTGCACTGACTTGAAATAACCAGCCTGAATTTCTAAAGTGCTGAGAACCATCTGCTCTTATTGGCCTCAGTTGTTTTTGAAAAATAAACTGCTTAATTAGATGCTTTGGCATGGACCTAATTGGCTAACTTCTGACTCCAACACTAAAAACACTTTTTCCTGAAAGACTAAAAGTTTTAAAAAAATCTCTGAAGTGGAATGATCTAATCTAAAAGTGCTTGCACTCACCATTTGGCGTTCTGTATATATTCATTCATATGGAGGATACTGAGATAATTATGTGTCCTGGAGTAAATATAAAAACTAAATTGTTCATCTTTCTCCACTAATTCTAAAATATAGACCTTTACATATAAAAATGATGAATAATTTCCCCCCCTCCAAGCAGGGAACAGCACCAAAATGAAGTTTTAAAGTGCTCCTTGCCAGAACTATCTGCATCATACTGAAATATGCACACCTGAAAATAACATCTCAGACTTGTGTTATTCTGAACATGCCTGCATCCCAAACGAAGGGCAATGCAGAGAAATCTAAACTAGAAGTACTAGCTGGGACACGCACGCTGTGCAGTGAAACATCACATTGCCTTATACTACTATGCTGCACCCAAGCTAAGCTCTGCCATCAGTCCAGGTTTACTGGCTTTGGTACCGTCTCATTCTGTTATGGCCACACCAGTTATGTTATGCTTTGCTGACATGAATACGTATCTGTTTTCTTCTGGCAGGAATTAACTCAGATTTGCAATAAAACTAACAAAATGAGAAATGAAACCAAGTGTCAGAAGAGAAGAGTTTTAAACATGCAGTAAAATGTTTTCCTGAATGATTTCCTGTAGTACTACACCTTTTTTAAGTACACATACATGTCCAAAGTGTTTTTTTGTTTGTTTTTCTAATGCTACTACAAGTTCTACAAGTTTGAAGATGTTTGAGCTCTGATTTGGAGCTGCTACCACTTGTTACATGGAAAGGTCAGAACCACTGTCTATCTAGAGCACCTTTTAAACTGTTATGAGAGAGGTCAGGCACTACGTGTAGTCTCCACACAACCCAGTAAAAAGCTCTAAGACCCTTGCACATCTGCTCTTTCACTGCTGGCATTATCTATATCTTGGGTTTCCGAAAGATTTTGGTTTGATACAGACAGGATGCTTAGCGTATAATATAGCATAAACTTCATGCTTAGACCTCACTGCTGCCAGCAAGCAGCCATACAATGGCTCTGACTCATGAGACAAGAACCTTTCTTAATCTAAAGGGAAGCAAGTGAAAGTAGGCATCACAGCCTGTGCAGTACTTATGTGGTGCATACCACAGTGCTGAGATCACTCAAAATAAATCCTCTTTTCTAGTTCTCCACCAAGTTGGATGAGTGCTCTGTGACCCTTTCCTAATGCCCTGCCTCTATCCAGAGGTGGTCTTCTGGAGTAACGCTACTCAAACAGCCAGCTGGTCTCTTCAGCAACCTAACTAGACACAGAAGATCTGTGGGAGAGGTGCTCTCTTTCCCTAACATGCAAAGTACAAACAGCTTGCTCTTGGCATTAGCAAGCTAGAATCAATATACTTCTCAGCATGAAATCTTGATTGCCAACAATTTAAATGACTGAACAGTCAATGAAATAACACTATGCAAGTGTAGCAACGATGCATCTGTACTTAGGTATGTTCTGCTTTATACGTGCTAAATGTGTAGGATGGTAATTTCTAAACCACAGGTATCAAAAGAGAATTTCTAAATGTGTATTGAAAGGCTGAAAATCAATTTCCTCTTACCAAGGACGTGTACTCCAAAATTAATATCAAATTACTATTTGATATCAATATGTACTAGCTCAAACTACATATTCACATTCCACTGCAAATACCGAATATATCCACCCCACATCTTTTCAGTTCATAGCTTGTCCTCCCTCCTCCACTATCCTTCAAAAGAGGACACATTCGTATTACACCTCAGATGGTGAAGAACAATTTGAGTATTCTTCTTCCAGTGGTAGCACCATCATAAACAGGTTCTTACATTTTATCACTTATTTTCATCCTAGTTCTGCTTTATGTAAGTACAACTGTTTGTGAGATTATATTGCAAGCCAACCAAGATGGCTCTTGAGAAATAAGGGTACTTTTTGACCTCATGTAGTTTCCTACCAATTCAATAAAGATTTCTTTGAATAATTATATTGACCCAGGGGACAAAGACAGAAAGAAGGACTAAATACATTGGAACTGCCACTGAAATCAACTGTTGTCGAAGTACGATTCTAGATCTGCTGATGGCCATCTGCGCAAGGCAATTAATTTAAATTCTCTGTGGAAATACAATTTAGGTATGCTAAGGAATAAACTCTACTCAAGACAATATTGCACTCCTGGGTATCAGTGATCTCTGGCAATTTGTACAATTGATTTGTGGGTAACAAGCAGAGCAGGGCATGCTCAATGACCCTTTGGATAAACATGAATATGCCCTTTTAAATTTATCTGAAACAACACATGCCCCTGTTCCACTCTGCTGAGTCTTAACAGTGAAGAAAAATCACTTTCAAAGGATATGGAGAGATCTCTACAAGTGATTTGCACAGGTCTTGAGATATTGATCAGTGCTGAGCAACCTACGCTTCTGTCATTAAGTAGACCTGGAAGAAGAGAGACATAGTAAAGAGGTAACATCAATGCTCTTACAAATAAATGAGACTGCATAAATGAGATGAAACTGAGTAATGCAGTAGTCTGCATGTCTTCTCTGACAACAGCAGTAGTACTAGCAAGCAGCTCCCCACCACCTCCTTTACCAAGGAAGAGGGTAGATTTGATTAGATATTTGGAAGAAATTCTTTACTGTGAACAGGTTGCCCAAAGAAGCTGTGGATACTCCATCCCTGGAAGCGTTCAAGGCTGGGTTGGATGGGGCCATGAGCGACCTGGTCTGGTGGGCAGTGTCCCTGCCCATGGCAGAGGACTGGAACTGGATGATCTCTAATGTCCCTCCCAGTCCAAACCATTCTACGGTTCTAGGATTCTATGACTCTAAATACATCCTTTGTAAAGACAGGTGCACCAAAAACTGATTCCTACCAATGGTTTTTCTTTTGACAAACACAACCCTTGCAGGTCCCAGTTTTTGACTACCTAGCATTAGCAGACAGTAAGGCAAAGGCATCAAGACTAAACCGTGATGTAGCATTTTCCCCCAAACTACAAAACATAGAAGTAGACATTACGGAGCACAGAGCAGTTCCTTCCAGGTATATAACCACAGCTATGTGTGCATTTATTTTAATGGAGTACGCTGAAAACTTTAAAGAATCCTGTGCTTATGTATACTTACATCTACAAAGTTCCAGCACATGTGATGCCAAAATCATTGCTTTCTAATGCTTTCTTAATTAATTGTCATGCCAGCAAAGATGAGTACTACTGCAGGATCATGGCCTCAACATGAGTTCATTTGCAGGTAGTGACCTATGTCCTCACCTCTTCAAAGCTTGACTTACCACATTTTAGAGCAGTTCAAAATAAGAAGCCAGGTTTAAGATTACACGCTGTCATGTCCATAAAAACCTACATATGCCTAAATAGCTTTTAGTCCTCTGGTACTGGCTGTATTCTTACTGAACGCACAACATCCTTGTGATCCTCCAGGATGCTTTGTTGCAGTCCTTCTCAGTGGGAACATCAGCTATCCCACAGCTTACCATTTTTTCAATACCCTTCAGAGCACAGCACATCCTTAGTTTTTCCATGAAAGTGTAAAGCATTTTTATTGCAGAGTTCAGTTTACTTCCTCTTTGAAAGCAGGTCCTACTTGGGACTCAGTCATTTATCACACAGGTGTTCTTTGGTTGCATTTTGCTTTGCTTTTTTTGATTGTATTTTTGGGGGCTTGGGTTTTTTTGTTCATTTGTTTTTTAACCTTTCTGGGCACCCACTTATTCATAGGCTCATGATTAATAAAGTATAAGGTTACAGACAAACAGTTTCAAGATCTCTCCTCCCTAAATCTGCAGCAAGAGGTATGCTCTGGACTGGAAAATGCTTCACTGGTATTGTTGCTATGGCAAAGCTTAATAGGAGTTTAGAGACTGGGCATGCAGCCAAGAAGAGGATGGGGAGGGCTGACACATGACATTTCCCCCTTTGTTCTTTTCATACAATTTGCTTTCTGCAGCTCTTCTCAAGAGCATAAGAAATGGTTCAGCTTCAATTATCTCCACAGGAGCTTCATTTTTCTTCCCTTTTTTTTGTTGTTTTGCTCATAGAGGACAGTCAGAACTCTTGTGTCTTAGATTTTCCTCAACTCCCAGTGAAATACACACATGTTCATAGTAAATAATTCCTACAAGGATTGTTATCACCTGTGCTGTTGATTTCTCCTCTATTAAAAGAAACTAGACAGGAAATTGGGAACAAATCCAAAGCCTTCCTTTAAATTCTAGTTTTACTTGAAAGCAGAAAGAGTGGCATTTTCTGAAAAAGGTACCAGTTTATTGTAAAAGGCAGATTTCTGTTCAACGCTGTAAACAGAGCTTACAAAACTTATCATTTACTGTATCACTGCTTACGTCACATCATCTTCAACCAGTGTTGGGCAAGGCTTGTATAATCTGATTCTGTAATTGCATTCTCTTAGCCTTGGACTTCAACAAACTGCACAATCAAATTCAAAGAACATCCTTTTAAATATGAGAGACTGTTGCTTGTCAAAAAAAAATATAGAAATGTATTTGTATATAGAAAAGCACGGCGGGACACAAGCCCAGTACAGGTTTATGAATATTTCAACTATGAAAGGGAAAAGAAGATAAAAGGACACTAGATGACCTTAGAAACATCTCAGTAAGTTCAGGATGCACTGTTTTCTATAGCAGTGGTATTGTTGAGATCAAGGGGTTATGCCAGATTTATGCACTTCATCAGCAGAGCACCATGAGACCAGTGCAACAAAAGTATCTCACATCCTGCAACCTGTGTTGACTACAGAAATTGAACACCCTGTAAACTTTGCTGCTACAGAAATTAATAATTTACTCTCGAGAAATTAAGTGCTGAAATGAGTTCGTTTGCACGTATCTATGTCTAATTCCTTCAGACATATGTTCATAGTGCTATCTAAAAAGAGAGAAGGATAATACTAAGAAAGAGTAGAGTATAACAGGAATAACAGGGCCAGCAAAAACTGGCCTCTTCCAGGTGCAAAGGTCTTGACTCTGGAGCCTAAATCACAACAAGCAGATGAACACTGAGTTCATCGATCCGCACCAGGCTCTCACAGGGAGATACACAATGCACCGCAACTATGATGTGACCACCGGTGCTACACATTTTTAGCAAATGGAGTGCCTGTGCCCCAAATGTGCTGGCCTTCCTCAGTCAGCTTAACACCTACAGGGGGACCTCGATATGCCTGGAAATAACACCAGAGCTCAGGCATTGTGTAGACGGAGGTGCATGGAAATCTTACTTTGCTGACCACTTGGTACAGTCCTGCTCTGCATGCTACAACTGAGGTCAGGTTCCTCTACAGCCTTCTGGCCCCAGAGAACCCCAGCAGAGTTGTAGCAGTCACTTGAGCACAGCCTGCAGCATTTCGCATCTTCTGCATTGTTTTTGAATCCCATTGACCTGAAGCCACCATTCGAGAAAGCTTCCCTGCCTAGGGCAGAAATGATGCCTGAGGTTAAACACACATCAAACTCTACAAAAAAGTAGTCAAAGCCTCAGTCTGCTACAACAGAGCACAAACTGGACTGAGAACCTGGCATCTGTAATAAAGGTACATCTTTACTATTCCAAAACATGTGATTTCAGAAAACCATTTCAAAGATACTGATGTTTCCACTTCAAGATTACTTTCAAACTAAACTTCACTGTCTCCCAGTCAATTACAAAAGGAACAACTTCATGGCAGAAAGGAAAGGTTTGAGCTGTTCCACTGTCACCTGCACTCACAGTAACCAGCTGTGAGCCTAGCCTTCAAAACCCTTTAAGTCCATAGGATGCACCTCTCAGCAGAGTTTGCAGCCCTTTGAGAAGTATCCTAAAATTCTGAAATGTTCTAAATAAACTCATGCCCTGAACAAAACAGTATCAGTAGAAAGAAAAGCAATCCGTAGGCTACTGCACAGTAGATAAATATTTAAAGCAGATTCAGGTGACCAATCCTTTGAAGCAGTGGGAGCTATCAATGACAATATTAAATTAGGAGAAACAGAAACATGAGGTATTCACGAACTTCAGCTTATACAGAAGGACTGATAAACATTTGCTACCCTTAGTCACAAGGAGAGCCATTTTCCTGGTCATGAAAATAACTATCCACTCGGGCAAAAGCAGCTGTAAGCACACTAGAAAGGAAGGAGTGACTGATACGCAGATAGGCTTTTCTGATGAGATCAGTAGCACTTCAAGGCTTAATAATATTTTAATGAGAATGGTAACAGACCTCTGTTAGAATGACAATGTGGGTTGCTTTGAGTAAAGCACCATAAATCTGATGGCTTTATGAACATAACAAAACCACATAATGAAACACAGCTATATAGAAGGGGGTGTGATTGCTGCAATCCATTTAGCCATCTGACCAGCAAAAGGTCAATGTAATTAACAGCTTAAAGACATGTGATGGAAGAGTAGAGACCAGACTCTATAAGAAAGAGAGTCTAAATCAAGAAAATAAAGTACTTTGATTCCAGAGACAGTCCCAATAATATCTTCCTGAAAGAGATCCATTTCCATAATAAAATCCTGTAGCAAAGGCTACTATGCCCCTTTAACAGATGTTTCAGTAATTCAAAACACAAAGGATATTGAGTTAAGACATATTTCTAGGACATTAGACAGTACTTATGGAGCTTAGTCACACACACACCTACATTTGATCAGACACCAAAACCCACTCAAGAAGTGACTAAAAAGCCAGCCTTCCTACCCATTCTTTTCTGGGTTGCTAACTTGAAAAACATCACTTGCATTTTTAGTATACAATTAAAACTAATCTACATTGCATATAGTTGGGAAAAACATCACAACAAATGCTGAAAAATATGCAGCATTAAAGCATTTCTAACAAAATGGATTTGGAATTGCTATAGGCCAAGATAAAATAATCCTTTGGGTTACAAACTCACATACCCGAAACTACAAGGATATGTCAGAGGTTTCCAAACTGGCAATGATTTATGGAGAGCTGTTCAAATCATGGTCACAATTTCTCTGCTTTTTCTACCTGCAGGAAAGTCCTGCTCCCAAATATTTGACAGGCTTTCTGTCTTGGACATCTCAGACATAAGGTGTGTTGATAGGAAACCTGGCACCTAACTGATGCATCTGGCCTCCTGCACATTGCTATCAAGCACAGCATATTGAGTTCAGCAGTGCTTGAGAACTGCTGCTGGATTGAAAATCCCAACATTAACACCATGTATATGCTGGAAGCATCCAAACAGGTAGGACCCCAGACACCTAGAAACTTTAAGCAAAGCCATGACATCTTTAAAACCTTCCCAGGGAGAAAAAGCAAGCGTATCCATGAAAATCCTGGTGTATGGCAGCTCTAAGTTAAATGAAAACATACATAATGAATTATATCCGTCATAGCAGCAGCTGCCAGAAGGGATGTCTCCTACCTGTTAAACTGAAGGCTCACGGTGTTAAAAAAAATCTGGGAGCATATGACTTGCTGCCCCACAATGTTCAGCGCAGGTACAGCTCTGAATTGCACTGCTCAGCAAGGCAGTAAGGTACAGTCCCCCGGGGACAAGAGATGTCACTGACCTGGCAGGCTGCTGGAGATGCAGAAGGAAATGCTCAGAAGCAACGCTTGTTCTTTTTTCTCTTTTGGAAGGATTGCATCTATCAAATCCAGGAAGGCAGCATCCTGGGAACAATCCTGAAGCTTCTGACAAGCATGTCAGAGACCAAGCTCCAATGGAAGAAAAAAAACACGCTGCTGAGTAATCACAAGAACCAATATCTAGTAGGGATTTTCTTAATAAAAATAAATAAATAAATAAAAGTAGTACTGAAAAGATTAGGCTGCTAAAGTTTATTTCTTTCTTGGTAGAAATCTATATAGTTTTGCTGAACTCAACACAAGCGCAGAATTTCTCTGGCTGAAGATCTAAACATAACTTGGACATCAGTAGGCAAGTTCTGTAAAATTCAGTTATATTTCTATACAAATCTGTATGCTTATTTCCTACTAGCTTCTACAGAAATTCATCTACAACACCCTAGAGAGTGACTAAGAACCTCTTCCAGAGGATTTTTGATCCACCCACAGGCAGAAACACTTTTCTCAAATGCTCTGATACTTTTTAAGAAGTAAAATAATAAAAGCTACAAAGTCAGATCTGCTTCATAAGAAGTTTTTGCCAACCCGACAAGGCAAGTAGGAATAACCTGTATTCTAAACAGCTAAGCCTGTAAACTCCTCTTTGTTACCTACACAAGAAAAATAAGAACTCAAAATGCAGCTAGGTGACAAAATACAGCATTCTCAGTGTGCAGTTGGCATTTAGACCTATTTAAAATGTAGCGAGCACTTATAATTGAGGATTGATCCTGTCCCATTCTACTTCCAAACTATTGCCTAAAGTGTTAGTTACCTGCTACAGCATCAAAGTCTTAACAACGTCATACAACTGAGCATTGCCCCGTTACTAGGGTGCTTACCAGTTCTGTTACACTGCCCACTTCCACAGCAGTGGCAAGTGATGGACATATGCACTTTTACTGAACAGACCTGCAGAGTGCATCCACAGGCTTTGTTTCTAAAATCCTTCCTTCTGAAATAGCATAAACTCTATTTTATAGACTGCTCATGGCAACTATTTATTTAAATACCTGTACTAAATGAGCCATTATATGACAAGCAAAGTTTCCAGAAATTCTTAGGAAAGCAGGAGAAAAACATAACCTTTGTTAAGAGATGGGGGAATCTTTTTTCCTAAAGAAGTCACAACTTTGAAGATACCATAGGAAACATTTACTACCCTATGTGCCTACCAACTACAGCTCCTAATTTATTTATAGGACCAACACAATTCTACCACCTTCTAGGAAGCTTTCCTGACTTCATCAACATTGAAAAGAAAATTCAGCTGCCTAAATACATGCATGTAGCATCATTTTGGATGACCAAAATCATCCCAGGCTTGTACAGTTACTTTTGCAGAATATATTACTACTACTCAGTGCAGCATGCTTTGGAACTCACAGCAGAGTCACTGCAAATATAACTGATCATTATTGTTTTGCTTTTTGGGACATAGGTGTAAGCAAAAGAATCTTAGCCCTTCAGAAAGCTGCCATAGTCTGTAATAATCACTTTCACAATCTAATTCAGATTTCACAGAAAACATCTACCCCACTGACAGCTCTAACCTACTTGTTCTGAGGCTTCGACTTGAGAGGTGGCAAGAACTGAACTACAATCCAAACTGAAGGATGCATGCAAGAATTTTAAGGCATACATAGGTAAAATTCTTGAATGAGAAATACATGGGCTCCCATATCCTGCAACTGTTAATGATGAAATATCTGCCACTTTACCAAGGAAACTCAGCTAGTTAAAGCACCACAGCAGAACAATTGTCTGGTAAAACAGGTTTAACTTCAGCTAGCATCTCTGTAATTAAGTAAGCAGACATTCATTTCAAAAAATTCTTAAATTATAATTTTCTCACTTGGATCTGTATGGTTCAATATGCAGTCATTTTCTCACTGAATTAAATATACAGTAGTATAACAAATGATTGCTGTGTTTAAATTGTAATCGAGTATTTCTCTCCCAGTGTTCCTTCCTGTAATACGCATAGCATGTAATGGTTTACTTCTGAAAGCCAACATACTGGAGGTATCAGCCACCCTCAAATTACTTCTCACATCCAGTTGTGTAGAAAACCTGCCCATTAGGGCACAAGGGAAGGAATAAACCAGTAGGCCAGTCAGCTTTTCTACAATTTCCTTAGCTTCAAGATAAGATACTCCACTACAGACATCTTATCAAAGCCTTTTAAAACCTCTACCTTCAAACTTTCAGACTTCTTGTCATCTCAGACTTGTAGTTTATCAGATGATATCACAGGAACGACAGACAGCTGCCCCACCAGTCCCAGCCTGCTCGAGTGCACGCATCCTGAGCCAAGGACAGCCACTGCTTTGTAACCTTTCCCACAGCAGCTGGAAGCAACTGCACCTGCACAAATGCACACACTCACAGCTGAAGGAAGGAAACAGACTGTCAAAGCCCACTGACCGGATCACTGACAAACTGTTTTGGAACTGCCTAATACCAGGCTGGTAACAAGCGATTTCATTTACCGCAAAGATTATTAATTCCACTTTAGGAAAGCAAAAATCTGCCCTGCAGTAAGAGTGAGGCACGGGAAAACTGGATCTATGGGGGCAATAGAAACCTTTACATGGGAGAATCTAGGCACATTGTAGATGTTCATAGATATAGTCTAGACCAGAATTTCTCAGTTTACAGCTCACAGGCTACATGTGATTTGCAAAGTAATTTGGCCTACTAGCATACCAAGCTACTAAACTACTGCAGGATTAAGCAGCGCTAACCCAACCTTCCCCACCTCCACCCCCAAAAATTGCCCTTCTCAGAAATCACACAATAGCGAAACTTTTTCACCACACAATAAACCTCTAAAATACTTCATCAAAATGGTGAACGTTGAGGGTGGGGAGGGAAGACACCACCAACACAGCCACAACATTGAAAAGCAGAAGTTTCCACTAGTAACCACATTTAGGAGCCCAATCCTGTACTTCTTAGATGACTACCAATATTAAAAAAAAAAAAAAAAGAAGCCAGGTGGAGAACTCCTAGACAAACAGTCTAAAAGCTAGCTGTTAAAAATCTGTTCAGTAGTGACCAGCATGCTACAAGAGGATTTACAAGAGCTGGGATGGTTGGCAAGTGGTGCATTAACTAAAAATAGATTCTTTATTAATATTCATAAAATAATTTGAACAGCTCTATTCCCTAAGTAACAACCCTCACGATGAAAAGCTTTTGTCTCCTATTCACAGCATAATGAAAATGAAATATTGTATCTCAGTGCTGTTCTGAATAGGCAGCCAGCACTATTGTACTGAACAGATGACATACTTGCACATTTGGAGAAGGACTATTAGCAGACAAACCATTGAGAGACCTCTTGACACCAGTAACAGAGTACTGACACATTTTGCTTTCCATTTCCTCCCCATTTCTGTTTGACCTATTTAGTAGTTGTGAAAACATTCAGCAAAAGTTCTCAAGTTGTTCCACAACTTGCATTCTCTTATATATCTTTCCATGCTCTTCAGTTACTTTTATCATTTAATTAAAAGTTACGGCTTTGCACCACGAGAAAAATCTTAGCTTTGGGGTCACAGAAATGGCCTGTCTAGCAAACATGTTTGCAGGTTATAGGAAACATCAGCAGTGATTCCTGAATGAGCACTGTGATATGAAATGGGTGCTGGAAACAGGGAAGTCGTGTCATCTTCCACCCCCCCCCCCCCCCGCCAAAGTTATTTTATTGACAACAATGGCTGTTGAAATGAACAGCTAAGTCAATAAGCACACTGTCAAAGCAGCACAAGTCCTCTGGCATATGGTATTCCTACAGCCTTGGAAACAGTCAACCCACTGTTTAGAGCAGCTACCCACTAACTCTGTAATAAACAAACAAGCTGTTATTGGTTCTTGCCTGTAACTGCTTGAGGCACTACTAATTGTCACATTTTTTAAAATGCACTATAAATTGTTTCTTAACATCTTCACACAGAAGTCAGTCTCCTACAGAAAGCTCCAGAAAAGAGATTTTTAAACATTTCACAAGCAATATTTTTCTAAAAATAATGCTTCCTTCTTGTGCAAGTAACCCAAACAGGCCTCATATTCTGAGAAGGGAAACAGAAGATAGCAGCATGCCCTTCTTCCTTCACAACATATGCAAGCACCAACACAATCAATCTTGAGACTATTTCAGTGACAACAGCATATGCCCAAACCACATCAAAAAGACAATACACCTCTTCCAAGAATTGTCATACACACTTGGCATGTGTGCCTGTCTCTAGAAATACATGAAAACAAGGGTCACTTTCTAGTATCGCAGCCAACTCAGCTATGATTCAAAGAGTTTACTGAGGTTAAAGACAGGAATATATCGTTTGCATACATCCCCATTTAATTTCACTCAATTACCTCTCAACACAACTCAGGCAGATTATCAGCCACAATATTCTCTTCAGACAGTATTTTAAGTTTTCTGCTTATAAAATTATAGTAGACTGCTAGCTGTAATGATCTAGAATCACCTCTACCACTACACAGTAGAATCTGAAGTACAGCTTCAGTGTGTACCTGTAGGCTGACTGTTGCTCCACAGTTGCATTGACACAGTCAAGAGAAATCCATTTCCAGTTGCTCATATCCAAAGCCAACATCACAACTCTGCAGCACTTCATATTCAGCTGGATTCAGGCCATAACGTGGCTTTCCTTACCCTGTGGGATAAAAAATAGAACCCTTTCAGAAAAACATCAGTACGGGGACATACCAAGCTACTGCTAATGGAGTGGCTGAAAGGGGTCACAGAAAGGAGGCCCTGCAGATAAAAGAACTGAAGGACACTTACAAGACAGCCAAAAACAAATCAAAACAAGATAGACTTCTGGCAGTAATGAAGCTACTTGTCAATATTAGAGAGACAGAGAGAAACCTCTCCCAGCTGAGATGCATGGTACATAGGTCACTGAGGAGAGACACTCGAACTGACAGAAGGGAGATCAACTGCTACTCCAGTTCCCTGAGAAACAAAAGCCAGTCTGAACTCCAGGAAACATTTTGGGTACATTTTCTGGAGACTGCAAGTTTCCTCGCACATTGTGTGGAGCATTTCATAGCACTGCACCTACCACAGTAAAGAACACAGGCCACAGCGCTTCATCCCAGCTTTTTAACAAGGGGCTTTCAGGTGAAACAATACATTAAGAGGCCAGAGAAATTCTACTGGGAGAACATGATATAGTATTGATTTGCATTCACTTGAGAATTCACAACAGCTGAGAGTTTCAGTGTGGCAGGAGCTGGAGGGTGAGAACAGTTAACCCCTTCTATTCAAAACATTTATGGCAAAACTGTATTTTACCATATTTACCAAAGAAAAAATGGAATTTTACAGAACAGTGTTTTATAATGATGGTAAGATTATCTGGCAGAACTGCCCTGTCATTTGCTCTAGACTACATAGCTATGCCTTTCTGAACCTCACAGGAAATATTCTGCCAATTGAATTTCTTCTCTATATCTTTGGTTTTGTTTGTGGACATCTAAAAAAAATCTTTTCAGCTTCCTGTCCAGAAAAGAAACAATAAATCCTTCAAAAATAGGTACTTACTCTATTATCACTGTTGTTAACATAACTGAGACCAAATCCGTTCTGTCCTTGTGGCCCACTTAACAAGACCCTCCTCCCTTCTACCCATCTCATAGCCAGACTGCCCTGAACAGCCGCAAGCAAGAGACTGAAGATCGTAAATTGCAACAACTCCTGTCAACAAAACTACAGAAAACATACTAATAGCTTTAGCATGTTTCTGTGTGTGTACACATATACACACACGAATGGAGGGTGCAAAGGTGCAACTGTTTCTCGTTAAGAGGTGCAAGTGTTTGAATCAAGTCCTACAAAACTCTGACTTTCCGAAGATGGGGCTGAAGTTATCAAACCTGAAGTAAAAGAAGGAAATTGAGATTTGAGAGCTACCAAATTTGAGATTTTGAGAGCTACCAAATACTCCATACCATCCTAGACGTTCATTAACCATTTTTACAATTCTGGTGAAATATTAAACAAATAGAATTTTAATTATTTAAATTTTAATAATTTAAATAATGTGCACAGAAATAAGTTGCTTTTAATGAAATATTTCATGAAATGACATGGGAAAACACCCATTAACTCACAAGGTTGTATCTCCATCATCTTTGCAAATTTAATAGAATTGTGACAATAAGTGAATAGAGTATAAAATCTGAAGTCAAAAGTCCAATAAATTCATAAACACATAAGCTCTTCCTCACAGAAAATAGCTCATGTACCAAGTGTGAAAAAAATATATATATAATAGTTTCATAATGTTTTTATGAAAAATAAATATTATTGATGCTTTCATGAAACACTGCTGACATTTTCATTACATAACTTCATAAAGCATTAAATATATGTTTACACACACCATAGCTTCAGCTCCAGAAGTGACTAAAATCAGCTATTTTCCTCAGTGAGTGTCCTTGGTTACTGTAACTTTGAAAACGCTCTCTCAGCATCTGCTTACAGTCCTAATTCTTGTCATGGGCCACAGCTGGATTTCCCCAAGCTCCCAACCCCCCCGTGTGACTCAGCCATTGGATACTCAGACATTTTCTTTCTGCAATCCAAATGGACAGCTAGAGCTCAAGACAAGGGATGGATTACATGAGAAGAGTCCCCTGGAATAGCAGGGCCGACAAATATCTGTACCTCCAGCAGCCAGGCCCAACCCATAATAAGACTGCTTTCTAACCATGCTTGATCCCAGCATCATGAGCCTTCCTTGGCAAAGGACCAGGAGATACATTGAGGAGGAAGTTAGGCAGTAAAAGAAAAGTCAAAGCTGCAGCTTAGCTGACTGGCACGATGCAGCTGGGAGTAATTAAATGGCTTCTCTGGTTAACAGGCCTGACAACCCACCAGAGGAGCAGGGGCTCCCCAACACTATCCACACAAGTCAGCCAGCCTGTTCTGCTGCAACAGGAGGAGCAGGTGTCAGGGCTGTGCCAGTCCCCAGCACCGGGACAAGTTCTGTCAGCAATCTTGTACCGGGTGCCCGCAGCGAGGTGCTGGCAGCGGGTGCCGCAGGGGCAGCCTCTGTGAGGGCACGGCCGGTTCTGGATGGTTCCACAGCGGGCCCACCACAGAGCAAAGCTGAGCCCAGCAACCCAGCTGGGGGTGCCTCTGTGGAAATATTCAAAAAAAAAAAAAAAAAGGAGGGGGGGAAAATGCTGCACTGATGGTGATGAGGGAAGAAAAAAAGTGTGAGGAAAAAGCACTGTGACCGGCAAGGTCAGAGATGGAAGGGAGGAGGTGCTCCAGCCACTGGAGCAGAGACCCCCACGCAGCCCACAGAGAGGACCACAGCAGAGGAGACATCCACAACACAGCCCATGGTAGACCCCATGCGAGGGCAGGGTGATGCTCCCTGAGGGGTGATAGCGCATGGAAAGGACCCCTTGTTGGACAAGGGAAAAAAGTGTGAGGCACAACGGGTGACAGAGAGGACAACAACTGACCACAAGTACTCTGCCCCCTACACCATACAGGAGTGTTGTTTTATTTCTCAAAATCCAAATCTATTTTAACTGGCAATAAATTAATATTCCTTAAGTTCAGTCATCTTTTCCCCATAATGTTAGCTGGTAAGTGATCTCCTGGTCTTTATCTCCATCTACAAGTTTTTTCATGCAATTTGTCAACCTTGTCCTGTTAAGGAGGGGTAGTGAGTGAGCATCTCTGGGGGCATTTGGCTGCAGTACAAGGTCAAACCACTGCACATCTCCAGCAATGTATCTTGATGATCTGAAACTCTATAAACCACTGCTGGTTTGCAGTAGTTTTGTGAGAAAAATCTCAATTTTCTTCAGACAGGATCTTCTGTGAGGCTTATTTTATTCATGATTGCAATGGTGGGCATCCTGTCAATCAGGAGCTCATTTTAGTAAACAGCTCATAACCTTTTATTCCCTAATACCCGACGCCTGATCACCTCCCCTGTTTCCTCATTGGCTGAGTACTACAGGTTCACAAGCTACTCGACACTCCTCTATACCATATACGTACAATTTTTCTTTTTTTCAACCCTTTAATTTCTCCTTTCTTATGTTTTGAGAACTTGTGATCTTTGTTTTACTGTTCCCACACTGCTCATCCTGTTTTTTCTCAAGCTTCTGCCTTATTTTGGAACAGTGAGGCCTTCTCCTGTCCACTTCCCTACTTAGCGTTTCTCCTTGTTATGACTACACAGCTACCTTGGAATAAAGAAAAATAATTCTCTACTGCAAAAACACAACTTCGTTTCTCACAGGTTTTTTTGTTTGTTTTGTTGGTTTTTTGTTTGTTTGTTTTTTGTTTTGTTTTGTTTTTTAAAAAAGCCCCCAATGCTATTTGATGCTTGTTTCACAAATCCAGGTGGGGGGTGAAGGGCACAGCAGGATAACTCCACCTGTCTCAATCTCCTGTTATTGTGATGGTGAAACAATGGCCAGGGCTGGTGTGTAGCACTGGGCTTGCCTTGAAATTCCAGAGGTAGTTACACCTTTGCAAGTACACATCCAGAAGTCTCTGTATCTCCTTGGATTTGCTTTGGCCAACCTCACATCCCACTGTTTCAGTCATGCTAAAAACAGAACCGGTGAGTCAATCATAAAGACAAAGCTGGTGCCTGAGCAATAACAAAAAAATCTGGATTTTATCATTATCTTTTTTTTTTCCATTTTATTTGTGGAAATACAGTGTACAGGTGACTGCAATAGCACAAGGTGGAGAGGCATCATGCAATACACAAAGATCAGTAGGAGGCTAAGACACCATAGAATGCCAGTTAAGAACAACATGTACTGAACAGAGATGAAGCAGCAATGGAAGCCCACACTTCTTTCCATCATGCATAGACAAGGCACAGGACTGCATTCATAAATAACATTTCAGAAAGTTAAGACAAATTTATTACATTGAGGGCAGTTCTGGCTGAATTGGTTTATCAAATTAGAATGTTCTTTAAGCCAACAAAAAAAAAAAAGGATTTAAAGAAAAATTAAAAGTTTAATTCAAAAAGGAATATATTGCTCTAACTACAACCATACCTAGAACTAGTATCAAAACAGCGCCTCAAGAAATAGGTAACTATACATACATTGCTCCTGACTAAAGCCTGTGTGATCCAGTGTAAAAATAGATATCAGGAAAGCAAGTCTACAGCCTTTTCACAGATTATGAGTTTCTCCTGAGAAAGTCCTCTGTCACAAAAATCTGAACCAATTAAAAAATGATAAGAGAAATGGTGAATACATGTAAACACTCACTGCAAATAAAGACAAACAATTATAACAGAGTGATCACTGAAAAGCCCTCACACATGGGGAATTATCCTGACACATGGAGATGCTTTGTGTTAGTCTACTCAGCTAAGCCTTTAAGTCAAATTATGCTTGCATTTGTTCCAGTGTTTATTCATGTTCTATGCACTGACCCTTTCCTAAAATTTAAACTTTTCTTGAAAACAGAAGTAAGTCTAATACAACCCAGTTACTTCCACCTCAGCCATGGGCAAAGAGAGCTTGCTTGCTTCACTTGAAGTCATTCTCATTTATCTTTGCATTCCCATCAGCCCTCAGAGAGGCTCATGGGGCAGCCCCTGGCAAGTTATTCAATCTTTCGTTTTCCCTATGCCAACTTTTTAAAGGTTCCCTCTGATCTTAGCTGCAAATCTAGGACTGCTAACAGTCACCAGATTACAGAAGCTACAAAAATAAATCACGAGCTTTTTAATTGCTTCATTGTCCTCCAGGACCTTCAGCATTTCCTGGAATGTATCTTCTCATGGCCCGTTTCAGATGGAGTTAGTTTGCTAGTTCCCATCCTGTTCAATAAAACCCAGAAGTCTAGCAGAAAGTTGCTGAGTAAACTTCGGCGTACTTATTAAAAATATTTACATGCATTCCGCTTTCACTCTTTTTGTCACAAATATGCCTTCACCAACTGAACTAACACCTCTTCCAGCACCTTGATAACAAAGCATAGAATCATTAAGGTTGGAAAAGACCTTATTTCTAGTAAATATGTTTTCATGTGCAAACCAACTAGATAAGTAATTGGAAACACTAGATCTACAGACATAAAGGTAGGAGTCCAAACTGAGGGGGGATGGAAGGACTCAGCGGGGCAGGGCGGTGGGTTACAGCAGGGCCAGTCCCACAGTACCCAACAAGGAGAGCAGTGCAGCTCAGAAGACGGCATCTAGATTCAACCACAAGCCCCAGTCATCATGCATGTTAGTGGTGACAAGGTAGGTCCACAGTCAAGCTAGGCAGTCAATTCATATCTCAGCAGCTTAAATAAATTATCATAAATAGGCAGGTGATGGGAGGCATCAGGTGAGGCTGGTCAGGGCCATTAAGGCCTATCGGTTCCTCAGGGCACCTGACAGAAGGCTCCTTTCTAACAGGACAGTTTTCTGTTGGACTTGTTCTACACGACTGCTCAATGTGTCATACAAATCAGGTGATGATAAGCTCTAAATTGCCCTTTGTTAGATTCCAGATACATTAATAACAGCTGATAGCCTAAGGATCTCTTATGGCTTAATTCTACAACTTTTCTTCATGCACATATTCAACTGTAAGATGTGGAGAAAATGCATCTTTCTAGGATAGCAGAAACATCCATTAAAATTCTTTTTAAATCAACACTTAAAAAAGCTTACAGTGTGGGGGGCTACAAACTTGACTCAATTAGATTGTGGTGACAGAATGTCCAGACCTTTCATATCAAAGACAGATGGAGTAAGGGGAAAAATAGGGTGGACAAACACTACAAACACTATAGCAACCCAAAACGACCTGCACTGCAGCTGTTACAAGAGAACAGGTCAGGGAGTTAGAACAAAATAGAGCCCAGCTGCTATTTCCATGACAAGTGGGAAAGGTTGTTCCACTTCTAATGCAACCTGACAAAATAACAAAACTGAGCTTCTCTTGGAAGAAGGAAAGGAAGAACTTAGTAACCGGTGAATTTCTTTTCTAGAAGACATTCAGAATGCAGTTAAGATTGTGCTCGTGTATGATTATAAAGGGGAAAAAAAGAAAACACAAATCTCAACGGAAGGAGAATCTCTCAGTTCCTCAGACAATTAGATCTCTGCAAAGGGAATTGCTTTACAGCAATGTGAAAGCCAATGTCCTTACTGGAACACACCTCTCACGTATGTTCAAGTGACTCAGGTTGTTCTTCCATCCTAGAAATTTCTCCATTACTCTGTTTTTCCTTGTAGTTGTTGGGCTTAGCTGTCAGCAGTTTATTTTCAACTATTTTATGTTAAATTGAAAAAAAAAAAAAAAAAAAAAAGACAAATGTGACATAGCCACTATTCAATACACAGTGATCTCTGCCCTGTTTCTAGCAAAGCACACATTTATACCAGTGACTGAAGCAATCTCACTGGGGCCAGAGAAGAAAGGTCACGTTCTTATTAAGTCTTGCATGTTTCCTCAACCCTGCTGTTGGATCCTTTCAGAGAAACAGCAAACAATGAACTACCACAGCAAAGAAAGAAAGGAAGAATATTTTCAATACCTCATCCAAGTGTCTCCTAGCACGAAAAACCTGTCTTTAAACCCTTGCATAATTTGATTCAGTTTGAGCATAATATAGTCTGGCCTTTCCAACACCTTTTAAAATTAATTTTCTTCCTGTTTTCTACTTTTTCATCTCCACAGTGGACAAACCTAGTAAACACTAGGAGGGAACAGTCTAATCTATACAAGCATTAGCACTGCTCAGCATTTTAGATTTGTAGAGTCTGGAGCAATTAACTCAGAGTAACAGTTTACTTCACAGTGTTTTGGAAATGACAGAGTATGCAGACAGTTTCATAGCTCATCAGTTTTAGAACATTTTATAAAGAAGGGCTTGTAATTTAAGATCAGTTATGACCTAAATCATATATGATTTTCTAATGAAGTCAATTGATGAAATAATCTTTAGAGCATATTTTTAGTTCCCAGTTAGGAAGCCAGTAGTAAATCTAAAATTTCTAAAGCATTTCCAACAGTTCTTTCTTTACTGCTTTTATCTTATTACTGAAGGCATATTTTTATTTAGCCACAAAATACTTTTGTCTGAAAGTGCTATCTATCACAAATGGAAGAAAAATTGTTTTGGATGGATGTTTACGTCAGTTTTCTGCAAATATATAGTATTTGGTGAACATTTTTTTTTATTATTTTAATTTCCTATATCCCTTTTTAATAGGCAGTATTTATTACCAGCACAGTTCTGACTGAAAACAGCGTTTATTTTTCTTTTAATTCCACACATATTATTGGGTAGTTGTATTTTAACTTGACAGTTCCCATATCTTGACTTAGCACAAAGCAACCAAATTGTCTGCACGCAAAATTCAACATAATGTCATTCCAGTTTTAACACAGTCAGAGGACAGATATAACAAATGTCTCAAGGATATTCTGAGCAGCGGTAAACAGAAGATAACAGCGCATGAACAAAGCTATTACTTCCCCGTTCCCCCCTAATTTGATTTTAAAATGAAAATAGAATAGTTACTGTATAAATATTTTGTCATTCTCAGAACTGAAAGCGTTAAGACAATAGCAGGTATTTCTCAAAAACCATGCTAGGAATATGTTGTTCACGTCAGTTTATGTTCAAAACCATCGTATACTCAAATTCTCACTTCAGGATTTTATGAGTATGAGTGCCATTCAACAGCATTTGTTTGCATGCACAAAGGACCCACAAAGTCTCTATTTGTATCTTTTAGAGCATGCCCTGCAATATGGTGATCCCATTTAACACCAACAGAGCAAGGGATGTTAAGCCTCTGTGACAAATCAAAAAATGGGTTCCTCAACAATGCAGACCTGTGCTATGGCTTAAACAGCCACATCTGTTGCAGGGATTAAAATCACCCTCCAGCAGTAGTTACACAACATTTGGCTGTGAAATGCTGAGTAACATCAGGAGAAAGTCTCTGTTGAAAAATGTGATGTGGCAGTGCTTGGAAGGTGGTGGGCTGGGGGAGTGAGATGCTCAGTGTAAGTTGCACACCCTTGAATTGCTAGCTGCTGCAAGCTTCAGAAGGGAGGGCTTCACGTCCCGTTTCCATTCCCTGAGAAGAGTTCTGCTGGAACACTTAATTTGCACTTATGAGTAGATGCACTGAGCCCACCAGAGCTCTGTGTGACCTTCTAGAATGTCAGGTGGAAGAAAAGAAAATAGGAAAAAGCTAAAAAACAGCAAAGATAAATGACATTTATTTTAAGTTAAAAAGTGCGGGGGGGCCGGGGGCGGGGGGGGACATGGATAAAATCTGCAGCTTTTGCCCCTTGGTCTCCAGATTAACTTAACAGAGTTACTGAATAAAAGTTGTAAGGCAAAGACGTGCTAGTAGGAAACAGCCAACAAGGATTATGAGAATTATGGATGATGAAATCCCACACCCCATTCATGTGGTTTCAAGTTTCTCAACAAATCCAAGCCGGGGGGACTTCACTGGGATTTTATCAAGAGTTCACATACTTTTAAAAAGACCAGAGGATCCATTCTAATGGGCTGTTCCTTCAGTCCTATGGAATGAATTATCTATGTACACTTGGTCACCTTCTAAAGAGATGCCCTTACAAACTAGGCATTCCTTCTGCTATTTGCCTATGGAAAGCAAGGTTTGGCAACATGGAAGAGAAGAGGTGCTTTGATTCATGTCTCTTCATCACTTTTTTCCTGTTTGTAGAAAGGTTTGCTATGCTATTGTATAAGCATAGCAGATTAGTTTTTTGACAAGATGCAACTTCATGGAGAGAGAAGCCTAAAACTCAGTTAAAGTTTAGCTTCCTTTTAGAACCCCTTAGTTTTACATCAGTCCTAAACAATACTTCTAAACGGACTTGATGAAGAAACTGTGCCATATGACTTTCTATTCTCATCAAAACTTAAAGCCAAGGCAGGAAGAAAGGAGACTTTCCTTGAACACTCCACCCAGTAAAAGAGTACCTAAAACTGTATACAAGTCTTTTCTTCTTTATGTAGTCAGTGCAAATGTGAAGTGATTACGCTTCCTAAGAGCAGCCCAGATTGATGCTGTGATGTGGTCAGAGAGAGACCAACCCAGCAATCAAAAGAGAAAGCAGTGTTTTTCAAAACCACTGAAAGTTTCACTTTTTTGACTATTCTTCTGTCTTTCTAAAGAATTAACATTCTGTATATCTGCATACTGCACACTTCATAGGCCTTTACCACTGGACACAAGACTCCCATCATCTATTCTTGCTGTTGATGCAACTCTATTGCAAAAAAAGTCATGTAAACATGAAAACAATTACTTTGTTATGAAGAAGACCTCACCATCTGCATGACAGTTGAAGAACTTCTTACCTAAAGATGGGATGTGCTATGCCATGATGAGCTCTGACTACAGGAAGTTCTAGGGTTGCAAAACTCACTTGCCCCATATTGCGAAAGAATTAGGGGAAATTTATATGTTTCACTTGCAAAACAATACTAATGCAATAATAAGGCAAGATGGAAGAAGTTTCAGAATTCATCCAGTAATTTTTTGCAGAGTCTGAGAGTACCATTATAAGAGAAAAATTCCTGGAGACAGGAATAAGACATAGGAGAACCTGAGATCCCCGACATAATGAATGCACTGCTATTTCCTGGGTGAGTGCTTTGGGGAAGAGATGCTTATGGGGGTTCTAACCTGCTGGCAGACAGATGGCTGACTTCCACAGAGCACTAATGTAGAGGAGGTAAGGGGCACTGCTCCTTATAAAAATGTGCTTTTGGTTTGGTTCATGTATAGTCAGATGCCACGAACTCCACAGTGAGGAAAGTCACACCTCCTACAGCACTGAGGATTCAGTAGAATCCCTTGAGGTGCAGCCTTACATTTCAAGCAGAGATTTTGTTTCAAATGTATTTATGAGCATAAGACTAAATATACCACAGGGCATGTACAGGGGATGTACAGCTCAGTGACTCTCCACCAGGCTTAGACTGCAGCTAAGGCTTGCTTTAATCTGTGTCGTATCGCAGCAGGCTCCAAGGGACCATGTACCACTCAAGCACAAACAGAAAGAATGAACAGGCTACAGGCTTCTCTGTGCCTCTTCCTTGTCTCTCAGATCATGAGTTGAGCTGTAAACTCCAAAGGCATTCCCAAAATATGGCAGTGACTTTATCAGACTGGCTCAAATCCTGAACTGTCAGTTCAGATCCAGCTGGGTCATTATTAATTTATTAAGTAACAAAGAGTATGTCAAAAGTGCTAGTGGGTGCTGCAGCAGACGTCCAAGTCATGCTGTTAATTACTAACACTATTTGTGGCAGAGAGAAATTGCAACAAGATCCCCTAGGCAAACCTCGGGAAGGTGCTGCTGGGTAGCAGAATTTGCCCTATCCCCATACACACTGGCTTGCAAAATGTCTCAGTGTCACGCACCAGTCATGAGCAGGAAACATTTTGTCAAGGAAAGTTGAATTACTTTCATATAAAAAACAAGCAGTTCACATTTTCTGTAGCTGCAAGTAATTTTGATTAGGAAAAAGCAGCCTCCCCCTCTAATGCTTGCATAATTAAATAATCTCACTGTTCTTCCTTCTTCTTGCTTATGATTTTCCATTGTAATCCATTAAGCATTATGGCATTAGAAGGGATTTGACACACTAGATTTAATCAACAGTACTCATACATCAGCATTTGTGCTCAGAGAACTACACATTAAACAGTGTTTTTTGTGAATTATCTGACCTTTACCTCTCAAGTCTACACCTCCTAATTACAACTTTCCTTGTTTTGACATAATACATAGGCAAGGTCAAATCCTGCCACAGCTCTTGCAAATGTCCTCAAGAGGCTTACAGAAATGGCCTATCTGCTTGTACAAACCTTGACTGCAAATGTATTTGGATTATCTACATATTTTGTATTCATGAGGTTTACAGTTCTAGGTTGCAGCCAGGAAAATTGCTTTGATTTTTTTTTAAGTCCCTGAGCAGAAAGGAAATGAAAAAGTGTCATATGCTTACTACCAGACATAGTTCTTTAAACTCCAGCTACATTTCCCCTGACAACTCCTTTTCTATCAATCCTCCCCTCTTGGAATATCCCCCTGAAATTTCCTGACACAGTAGCAAAGGGCGTCTTCTAGCTGACAACTTTTAAAAATGAATTCTACCAAAGAACATTTGTTTCTTCTCTTGTACCTAAAAGCAGTTGGACGTCATTCTTGGGTCAGAGACAGACAAATGATGCGAATAAATGGTCTTCAAATTCAAGCACATAATTATTTTGAAACAGAACAGGTACATTTATCTAACTGTAACCTTAAAGTCCGGATACTGAACTCAGTTCTCATCTCACAGTCATCGGGGCTGTAGGAGCTGACCATATGTCTCATATTGACAAACAATACGTTTTTCCACTTAAATCAATACGGACTCAAATCAATACGGTAGGGCTTCATGGAGTTTGTATCACAGATTTATCTCTACAAAATTGTACCTAAAGATGCAGCCTTTAACTCCATTTTTAATAGGACACTCAGGCTCTGGAGTATTTTGAGTCGCAGAGGTCTCCTGGAGCAATTAGAGTAACATGTAAAGCCTGTAACATTGCTGGTTTGCTCGTGGAATCTGAGCACTACTGAAGTAAATGGAAATACTTCAACTGCTTTGAATGGGTCTGGACCACTCTTCAGGAGTTCAACAAAAAGAAAAAGACTAGCATCCCCAGCATGCATAACTGCTGTTTGTCCTCCTTCCCAGAAAATCTGGCCAGAGGCAGAGATGAAAAAGCAAACTCCAATCTCACTGGCTGGTGCTTTACTCACTACGCCTTATGTCTGTCACCCTCCTACCTCACCTGCCCTTCACATGCCCAAGCTGTGACCACACGCCCTGCTCCAGATCTTTGTCAGGAAAACAGCAAAATGGTATTGGAAGTTAAGAATGTTTCTCTTCTTATACTGTGATTCAGCTCCTCCTTTCTCATTTCCAGGTAGTTGAACTTCAGCTGGGACAAGAGAAGATAGGTTTACTACAGGAGCCTGCAAGGCTATTTTTCTTCAAATATATATATATATATATCCAGGAGAGACTTCATCTGAGAGAGACTTTGATTAAGAATACTGAAATCCCCATCCTTCTTTCATTTTGTGTCTTCATTTCATATTCCAGGTCTAAATACCTGATCTGAATTTTGGTAGGATGTTAGCATGACTTTGGGGCTCCCTGAGGACCAAGGGGGCATTTCAAAACTGAACCATCACTACTTCTGGAATACTAATGTCTTTTCCTTTGTGTATTCCAGTCCATTTGCTAATTATATCCACCATTATGAGGTGCAAAATCCAGAACATAATGTGGAGTACTCTTGGCACATTTTGCTTAAGAAAATATCACATATGCTGGAGTCAAACTCGCACTCTGCTGGAATTTTAACTGCATTTCCTCCCTGAAAAGTCTCCAGTAGCATTATCCTCTTGGTTCATTTTGGTCTGCTGTGACTTACATTGCTTAACTAATCATATTTTAATAAAAGAGAGTGCTTGTTTAAAAAATAGTAAAGGGAAGCTCTTACCTTAATTTAGTTTACAATTTGGAAGCGTGAATATACAGTACAGCAAAAGAGCTGAAGCAAAATAGGTGAAAAAGGAGGACTTCTTTTCATAAACACAGTTGTGTGTCCACAGCACACAGTACTAGCAACTGGTTAAGGACAACAGGCTGCTCAACATCATCCTGGATACGATTCATTCCCTCTGAAACTTAAAATCTCAATAGACAATGCAGAACAAAATATTCTCTCCTGCTGCCAACTATTAGTATTTTGATCCTGTTAGGCAATCAAGGAAGATTTTTCTAAAGCTGTAATAACAGGCAGGTGAGAAATACGTTTATTCTGGATGGAGAGTGAAAAATGAAGGTAAATGTAGCCACGTCCACTGACTGCTGTTGCAAGCTGCAAGCTGCCTGTCTGTTCTCTAGGCGTTTACAAGGAACTTGGCACCTACAAAGAGTCCACAAAAGGCTACCATTCTGGCAGCTCCAAGAACTAGATTTAGAGGAGGCGCCTGAAGGACAGCGAGCCCACACTATCAGCACACAGCAGCACCGCCACTCATCCTGCCAGCCCGTGTACAGGACTGCCAGGAATTCCCTGCAGGCTGCTGTCACTGCTTTGGTGCTCAGAGCTGACAGAGACAGAGAAGGCATCAAGGGACAACCAGAAATGCTGAGTTTTGAAAGATGAGGAAGAAAGAAATAGCGAGGATCAAGGGTACCAGATAAGATGTTGGAAGGATAAGACTACCTGGAACTTGACCATTAAATAATAGTTGTTAAAAGCAGCAAGATGTTGGAAGGATAAGACTACCTGGAACTTGACCATTAAATAATAGTTGTTAAAAGCAGCAAAGTGCAAAGTTGGTGAAGTGAGACTGCCAAAGAAATGATCTGTGGAGATCTGGGAGGAACTGAGGAATGGGATATATAAGGTGTTCTCAAAAATGTGGAAGCAAAAGCCTAGCAGGATGTGAGAAAAGTGTGAAAATTCATTCTTAGTCCAAAGTAATTTCTTTTACTGCAATTTGTGAGCATGTTTAATGCTGATAGAAATATCAAACCTTTTATTTTTTTCCTTTTAGAAAAACTGTATTCTGCATTGTAGCCTCCTTGTAACTCTCTGGGAAGCATTTGAACAAGACAAACCAACACCATAGGCCACTTCCCAGCAGAGCAAGTGAACTCATAGCTCCTTATGCACTGGGTAGGTTCCTGACAGACCTTGAGCGACCTAACCTGAAGCTTGTCCAGGCATCTCTGTGCTGCACTGCAGTCAAAGTTTTTTCCTACAGCATTAGCAGAACCAAAGTCTGAGGAATATGAACCTTTACGGGCACCTGTATACCTTCAAATCCAGAAGACTTGCCATCATCCCACTAATCTGTTATCCAGGCTACTGTACTTCATAGAACTGATTTTGGGGAGATGAAAAAGCTATTTGTTGTCATAGAAACTGTATGCCTTTGTGCTGCTGTGCAGCCTGATATGTGAGGATATTATTGTCTGGCCCTTTTCCAGGCATCCAGATTGAGAAATGCTAAAATGCTTTTAAAAAAGCCCCTGAAATTTTGCCAAACAACCAGATCTACAATTTCCACAAACATATTCAAATATTTACTAATTGTTGTGCATAAATTTGAAAAGCCCTGGAAACAGGAATACAGGGAATACTGCTGGGACAAAAAAAAAAATTGTTTGCCCCCAGAATACAAGCAAGCAATGTGGATACTGTTAGGCTATAGGAAATGTCCAATAGCCTGTAATCAGTTATGAAGCCACAATTAAAACATCAGCCAACTGTCTTCAGTTCCCACCACTTAGCTGAGGCTAATATTTTAAAATCCTATAGTTAGTGACGTAATTAGGGTTAACACCACAAAAGACGATATCCCAAAGGCTTAACAGCTGGCAAAGAACATCACCACCCAAGAGGAAAGTAAGGTACTTATGACTTTTCCTTTATATTCTTTATAATTCAAGAATAACAATAAATTATTAAGCAGAATGTGTGGTAGTGATCAAACCTCCTAACGATCCAGCCAAACCATTGTGTTGCCCTAATGGCTCCAGGGGAAAACAGGTTTACACCTGAGTTACAATTCATAGCCTACAGAAATGTGAAGCAATCGGAAGTGTTTAAGATGGTCTCATTTAGTTTTGACAATATATATATATATATATTTTTTTTTTTTACAGGAACATCTTTTTTTTTTCCACTTATATTTTTTCCTATATTCATCCTCCACTCCCAGAACAATATTTCTTGGTTGTGACAGAGCGGAGAGGTAATTCTGAAGGTATTATTAATTCATAGAAAAGGCAGATTTTTTAACTATTTGATTTGGTAAAAGAACAAGCCTGACTACGATAGATTATGACAAAGTTTAGATGCATGCTGGCCCTGTGTGAAGAAAAAAAGCAGTTTAGATTATAAAGGTGACCTATTAATCCATCTGCATTGAAACTCCCTTCTCTTATCACAACAGTCCAATTTTCTCTCCATCTGTTCCAAATAATTCAAAACACCATCCCATTTAGCATATAGAAATCACCAATCCGTGGCTGGAAGCCAGACAAAATGATCCAAACAGCCTTATTTGTCCTGTGTGAAGAAAAAGAAATAGCCCTGTGGCTTGCAAACGGCCTGTCTCTGTCATGCAGGCAACTGGAATTCATCTATGAGTTAATGTTCAACTGTTTTATTGGCCCATAAAAAATATTCTTTACTTACTGAAGGAATCTGCTTCTATTCTAGAATGTATCTTACTCTTCTCCTACCTCCACCGAAACAGTCAGAATGCCTCAAGAACTGTAAACATGCCATTCTTCAACCTTTAGCTCTCTCCAGCCATGAAGCTGGGTGGACAAGGCACTAAACTGAGCTGTGAGGGAAGTAAAGCAAATCTGCTGGAGGAGCAGCTCAGGTGGGAGTGCTCTTCTTACATTTAGAGTCCAATTTCTCCTTGGACAGCAGCCTAAGGATGCAGCCAGCCAAATGGCTGCCTCCTGTGCCAGATCCAGCATCCCTCCTATATTCCAGCTTCCTTTTGAGGGTTTAGGCCTTTCATATTCAACTTAATTGCCAGCTCTAGGAGCAATTTAATGCAATGCAGGAGGGCATAAGCCACTGGGAAAAGAATAGCATGTGAAAGACAAAATTGTCAGTAAAGGGCTAGTAATTTACACTGTAATTGTTCTTGTATTATGTGTATAATTACTTGAAATGGAACAGCAGGATAAAAGAAAAAAGCTGCCATTTTCTAGATTCTTATGACTTCATTGACTATTCAGACTGATGCCACTTGTTGGAACTCAACAAAAGATGGGAACTGAGAAGCCCGTGGTGATTCCATTTCTCACCTAAGGACAGAGTGCAATCACACCGTGACTTTTACCCGCAGTTCCCTTCAATAGCAATCCTGTGTGACCACCAGCTGTGGAAAATCCAGCCCAGGCCCTTTTTCTTCTATATACTGAATAAATATTTTTTAAAGACAAAGGGACTTTGATTACATTTACCACTTTTATCCCAAGAGGAAAATCATGACTTTCAAAGCCTATCAGTTTGGGCAATACACTTTATCAACAAGATAATCCATTTGTTGTCAAGGTCCGTAACTATCCAAGCAGAGTAGTGTTGGCTGCTCTGCTGTGTCGCAATCCATTGACTTAAGACTGCAGTTCTTCACTGTACTGCACCTAGACAGAGATGCCTGCCACCGGAACGTGCAGACATTACGATGATACAAACAAATAGTGACATCAACATGCAATAGTGACATGCAAACACGGCAAAGTCCAGTTGGTTTGGGAAATTTATCAATATTATTACAACAGTTGTTAGCTAATATGACACTCTTTTACTTTGTAAAAAGTCAGAATTATTTTGATGTGGTAAAACACAACTTTATTTGGAGTCTCTGGACACTACTTGGGAGATGTGGAAGGCAGTGAAAAATACAACTATGTTGCTGCTAGGTATTTAAAGAGCTGTAAGTCAAGTATCTTTCTTCTATTTGTGATATACTGATCTGTAGTAGCTAAAATTTTATGGGAAATTCAGGTCTATTTCAAATACAGAGAATGGGCATTTTCAAGGGAATTCATGGGAAAATATGAAGAGAAAAGGGCTGATGTCATGGCTTAATATATCAAGAGAATTAGGTTTAAAAAAGGATAATGCTAAAGCAACAAGTGAAAAGCTGAGTTTGGGTTCTTGTTTGGCTTTGTTTTTATATGAAGAGCTTGTTTTGATTTTATTTCTTCTTTTTACAGATTCATAATTTATTGCTGCAATATATAAATTTGCTGCTCATGTTTTTACAGTGGAACTTTCCTTTACAAATATTCCAGAAGGTGGAAAAGGTGTGTTTATCTGCCCTCTGCTGGAAACACACAGTAAAAATCCAGCACTGCCAGCACTCACCTGCAGAGCAGAAATGGTTCCCTCTCCACACACAGAAGAGAAGCTTCATCGTGGATTCAGCAGACAGAACATGGGAGGTGGATTTTTTTTAATGTACCTAGTCAAAATAAAATTTGTCTTATTTGTCCAGTATCAGTTTTACTCTGGGGTCCTATCTAATCCCACTTAAACCACAGTAAATATATCTTTATGGAAATGAGGGGAACTATACTATTACAAAACTGTCCAAAAGAAATCTGAATTATATCGTTAGAAATGTACCTGGTAAAACATGGATTGCTATGTTCAGAGATGGACACATTTTACATATACTATGTGCATGTCTGTGGAAACAAACTACTGATCCAAGGGGATGAAATCCTAAATGAACTGAAATTTAAAAATAAATTAAAAAAAAAAAAAAGTGCTCAGCAAAACTACATGCAGAAAGGAACTGATGCTGTTAATCAAAACCAGTGGTAGATGGGCCTATGTTGGAGCAGCTATCCCTACAATAATAAAGAAGTGAAAGACCAGCCAGAATGCTATGCACTTCCAGCCCTATTACCACATTTACTATGCTTCTGAAATCATTCCTCTTTATAATCAACATTGTAAGATGTTTTTTCCTTAAAATTTTTTCCTTTCCTTTTTCCCTTATATAGGGTTGCAAGCACCTGAGTGAAAAATACACTTTCCAGCAGTTCAGCAATAACTTACTGTTGATGGTAATAACAAGACAAGATTTTCTTGCAATGCTATTTCTTTTTTTAACTCAGGCCCAGCTGTGATATCTGTTAGACTATAATTCTAACCTTACAATTCTAGCCAACATGTAGGAACAAGCATAATTAGTTAAAACTAACAGCACCAACCCACTAATTAGCATACAGATTGCATTCTAAAAGACACTGCTTCTTCTACCTGGCACTGCATTTAGCTCGCCTCCTTGTATATGTTGATTCAGACTGGCCAAACGTCAAAGAGCCCAGATGTTTTTCCAAAGATGACTTTCAGGATTACAAGGGACATATGCAACATTGCACTTTGTGTTTCACTATATATGCATTTTACAATAATTTGCTTAGCTCAGGCTTCACCTAATGAAGCGCTTCACCCTTTTGTTTCTTAGGGCTGGAAAATACTGTCATATTCAACACCAGCACAACTGTCTCCTAATTTTATTCCTTTACATGGTGCTTTGATCCTTCCAGTCTTATATCTATAAATGACTTTTTTTAAAAAAAAATTCTTTCCGCAAAGAAATATTTCAGTCCTCCTGGAGGTCCTGACAGAATTGCATCCTATGGCCTTCAATTTCATAACAAAACACACACTAGAGAAACATAGGAAGGTAACGCCATTTTAAATAAAATATTAGCCTGTTCCCTACTGCTTTTCATGCTGATATTGTAAATTAATTTTTAATCAGTTCTTACCCCAGATACATTCCTTCTTTCAGCATACACTTATCACGTACTGTTAAAAGCATTTCTAAAAGGAGAGTTTAAGCACATTGCCAAAGCTGCTCCTAAGAAGCCCTCTTACTCACATTTATCTCTAGTATCAGCTCCCGGCCATGATGTTTTTCCTTTTTACAAGCTTATAGATGAGTATTCAAGCTCTGCTTTGGATTACAATCCATTTCTGCCTTCTGGGTTTGCTAAAAGGGATTCTGTATTAAACAGGAGGCTTTCAAAGTTGCAAAGAGCAGTTAGGAATCCATCTACTACATGTGTTTTACTAAGTTCCTTCTAACATTTTCTTAGTTTTAAAATACACAAGTGTAAGAAAAAACAGCTAGCCATACCTCGATGAAGTTTCATCCTGTTCTGTATGACTGAAGGTTTTTGTTATAAGGACAAGATGAGGTCTGTGACCATAACACTTGAATGAAAAATGACCAAGCTTTATACAGTCAACATTGCTTAGCAAATGACTTTTCATTATGAACTCTTCTGTTGACTCTCATCTGCCAAACTTCAAGTATTCTGCCTTCATTTACCATGGGGTTATCTCCCTCAGACTAACTTTTCTGGGGGAAAAAAATAACCAAAATCTTGTATTTTTCAGAATTGCAGGTTTATCACTTTCACTGGAAAGTGGGTCTAATTAAGAAGTGTATTTCCTCTATGCTTTGCTACCACCATATCTTGCTAAATCCTCCCAGAATCTTAACCGATGTCAGTTCAGTAAAAAATTAATGGATTTAAAAAAACAAACAAACAAACACTTCAGGTTAATAAATGGTTTAGAGCAGCAAAGCCTTTCTATGGAGTCTTTTTATGCTGCAGCCTGTATGATATGTTAATTGGCTAATTGGCTCCTTAACCAGCACCACGTGTGGGTGTCTGTCTGCACACATTAATGCTGCAGACAGAGACAAATTCCACGCTGCACAGAAGGAACTCTGCATACAAGCAACATGCCCTGCAGAGGAGCCCCTTGTCTTTTTTTTTTTTTTTTCTTGAGGGCTGGGAACGTTCCCCCCCACCCAGTTTAAATGCATTACCCTTCAGGATAACTGCAAACCCCTTTGTTTTCTCTGCAGCCAGGCAGGACATGACTGGTAGGTGAGGCTCAGCAGAAAATCTGGAGTCTAGTGGGGACTTACTCCGTTAGGACAATGGTGTGGAATGCTTGATAAGACTGTTTATTATAGCAGCTCTGTTCCTTAAAAATATAAAAACATATGTTTTTAAGCTATTGCCAAGGATGTCTGGGCCAATTAAATTATATAAATAAACTACAACAGGCATCCAACCTATGACTTGACAATCTGGGACCAAAGTGAGCATGTGAGGCTTACAAGCTGACTGCGTCTAGGAGAGGAAGGGAGGAAATTTTTCTTTTAAGTGATAGTGACTGAGGCGGAGGTCATCTCCTTTCAATTCATGGTCGGCTGACACAAACTGATAGCACAGCATACAACCAAGCATCATTAATCCCAGCCAGTTACTTATCTGCAGTATATGCCCTGAACTTTAACCATGATTGCTGTTCTAAGAGGAAAATGAAATAAAACCCAGAGGCATATGGGTTTTTTAATGGCCTTTATAGCTTCAGTTGACACAAGCCCTGTGCAGGATAATTCTAGAGACTTAACGTCTTACAGACAAAACCATAGATGTTAGAAATGGATGATATCTGTTAAGCCATCTGTTCTATCTCATTGCCAAGGCAAAACTGTTTCTACCACATATTTATTTGACTTTTACATTAGTTTTAAATACGCCGGCAGACGGAGCTTCCACTATTCCCCCAGGAGGTTGGGCTTACTGCAGAATACTTTTCATTGGCAAGATTTTTTTCCTCATGTTTAGCTTAAACTTCCCCCTTTTTAATTTCATCCTATGACCTTCGTTATCCTCTATTTGTGTATGTGCAAGTTTCCACGTTTCAGCACAAAGGAAACAGAAGCGGTACACATCAAAGACTGTTATGTAAATAGGTTTTAAAAGAGTAAAGAATGCATACACAGAGACAGTCAGCTTCAGGAGCAGAGAAAAGGGAGATGGAGAAGCTGCAGATGGAGAACGGGATCCAGTCTCCTCCACCATCAACCAACCTTGACAGTGCAGACTAACACTGGCCACGTCGCTCTGTCCACCTGATGTTCAGAAAGGATCAGAATCACGCATTTAGCCTAATGTGATTGCTAGTCTGTGTGAAATTCTCAGAGTAGCATTTTAGGGAACCATTTTGCTTTCCATTGATACATTAATATCTTATTGGTTAGGCATTGGAACAGGTTGCCCAGAGAGGTGGTGGAGTCACCGTCCCTGGGGGTGTTTAAGGAAAGGTTGGACGAGGTGCTTAGGGACACGGTTTAGTGGGTGGCATTGGTGGTAGGGGGATGGTTGGACCAGATGACTTTGGAGGTCTTTTCCAACCTTAATGATTCTGTGAACTTGGAGTGCTGGGAAAAGGACACTATGTACTGCTATATTTCTGCACTGACTACTTTTATTTCTCTCCCCAAAACTGAGTAAGATTTGATATCTTTAATGCATGCCTTTAGTTTTTGTCTATAACATATTTTTTCCACTTAATAACCCTTACTAATTTGTAGCTTAAGTTAATAAAATATAATCTATTACAAAAATCAATGACTATTTTTGCCCTGTTTAATATAAATAGAGAAGAACCCTTCTGTGTCATCAGATCTGAACTTGTATATCTAAATAACATTCAAAAGCAACTTCTTCATGCATAGTCAATATTCTACAAAGCCTAAGGTTCTGTTGTTGTTGTTTTTGCTTTTCATTTTGTTTGTTTTGTTTTTCCAGCAGATGAAGCTGACAAAACTAAGTTCAGAAAATTTCGCTACATATTGCCTCTTTCAAAATAACAACTATTTCTCACAGTTCCCAAAAGGAACATTGCTTACTTTCAAGACAGACAGTGACACACAGCAATACTGAGAAATACCACTAGCAGAGGCATAAAGTTGACCTATATACATACATACGTGTATATATATAACAGTTTACTGCTATATCTAGGTACCATATGCATTCTCCATTAAAATAAATAAATAAATAAATACAGCCTGGGACAATTATTGTCTCCAACGAGACAATGAGATTCCATAAGAGTCAGTGACACACATTTTGGCTAATCTAGAAATAAGTTTTCAGTCTCAGCCTCACGGTTCATTTATAAAAACTCGTCTCAACTTCTCTATTGCCTGTAGAAGCAGAAATCTTGCAACAGCATCCTCTCCAGAGGATGTTAGAACATGAAAGGAACACTACTATCTAGTTACTCAAGTTTACTTCAGTCACAGCCCCTGAAAAAAAGATTCATAATTTATATAAAGTCACGTATCTTCACCAAGCACCTGGACAGTTACAACAGCCGGCCATAAAGACTGAAAACTTGACTGTACTAGAACATTCCTCTAGCTGTCTTTCCAGAAGGCAGTTTAGGAACTGAAAAGTCCAGTAACATTTTTAAATCCTTTATAGTATTTCTCCAACTCAAGTTCCCTGTAGACTCCATGAACTCTATTTATATTCCACTTGTATTTTTGGCCATGCTTTTCATCAAAATCTGTCCCTAAAATTTAAACCATGCTTCAGCATACATATGGCTACTTCTTCTGTTCCTGTCTCTCTTTTTCTGATGCTTTCACCTTTTTTTAAAAGCTGGTGACCTTCTTTAGAATACAAGAAATGTGTATTGATTGCAGTGGGAAGTGTCACAGGAGAACAAGAGAACTCTACAGTCAGAGTCATTATATGACCAGAGAGCTATTAGCTGGCCAAACAAATGGATTTATCTGGAGTCACTAAGATCATTTAAGGTCTTTTTAATTAATCTATGCTGATCGTAGTCAATGCTATAAGGATATATGTGATACGATCAATGAATAAATAAATAAATAAAACCTGTCTTCTTTACCTGCAATTAATTAACCCAAAAGAATGACAGCCACCTGGGAATCTCTAAGCTTATTCAAAATTTTACCAAACAGGACTGAAAGAGCAGTTCACTCCTCTCGGACAGACCAAAAATTAGGCACATTAATTAAAGTTGTTCTCATTATTTGGATGTGCCTTTTCTCACTGAAGCTTTTTGTTGTTGTTGTTTGTTTGTTTTTTGTTCAAAACTAACTGAAGGGGGTCAAGATACATGTGGATAAACATTAAACAAATGGGATTAAAAATATATATAACTATTTCTATTGAAACAGAAAATAATATTTTTATTTATTTTCTTTCCTAAAAGAACAAGGCAACAGGTATCTGGATTGGGGTGGAGACTTGTTCCTTTCAAACCCACTTTACAAGGAAGAAGATTCCAACAGAACACTAACAGCAAACATCACCCTTGTCCATCTTTCTTTAGTTGCATGCTTTCCCTTCTGTGGATATTCGGTATATAAAATAACACAAACTGTTTTATTGTGCATTTGTGAGCTGTAAGTCTCGCTGTACACTTGTGCACATGTATATCCACACACTTCAATATGAGTTATGGCATATAGCACGTGATGCTCTTACACCTGACCATGATGTTCGTGGAAACACGCAGCTAACATTAGCCAAGGAAACTGTCATAGCCACTGTGCTTCCCGGACAATTCAGAGCACAGAGAGGTGGGCACTGTTCTGCCTCTACGTGCACCCAGAGACAGGTCCTTGGCACCCCACGTCCCTGAAGTTGTATTTCTCTCTCTGCACTACACGCTGGATGCCGCAGGCTGTGACCTTGGGGCTTTCTCACCACCGTCACAATAAACCTTCCACCTCTGTAGTCTGAGGCTCGCACTCAGATTGCCTAGCGAGCCCTGTGTTTGGCATTCGTTACCGACCTTCTTCAGCATCTCCCCATTCTCCCTGTATGGCTGAAACTGAAACTTTATCAGCAATGACTGCAGGCTCCTTTCAGGTCACTCACAGAAACGTTGAATACTGTTAACTCCAAGAGCAGAAGCTCCAAAACTCCCCTGATAAACAACTTCAGATCCTTTCTGTGTATACATTTGATTTTGTATCATGCTGCTTTCTTTACCAAAATATCGCATGGGACCAAGACGCTGCACTACAGCAGAAGCCCTTGCCCACAGCACTACTGACCCTCGGCTCCACGCGTGGGCAGAAGGGGCAGGGCAAGGCCCCCAAGGCCTTCAGGGAACGCCTGTGGGGGCGGGCTAACCGAGCACCGGGCTGCCTACCTTCCGTGCGGGCGGGCAGCCGCTAGATGGCCGCCGAACCCTGGCCAGAAACCTTCATCCTGCCAAAACGTCTCCTCTCTCCCTTTGTAAGAGGCCTGGCAGTTTGTTCGAAGAGCAGGGGACGGCTACCGCCTCTCAGAGGGGGCTATGAACCCCTGGTCCCGCAGCGCTGGCCGAGATCCTGTCACGGCCGGGGCGCGGGTTGTGTGAGGCGCCTCTGCGAGGGGGCCGAGCTTGGGAGCGAGCTCCTTCATCGCTCGTTACCTGTTACCTAATCACAGGGTCAATAATTAGCTGGTCTTTGTAGCTGGGCATGTTAATGGGCCTGTTGGTAACTCAGGAAGGTCAAGCTGAGCCTTGCATACAGAGGAAGCTCAGGGTATGTGGGAGGGTAAGTCAGGGACACAGCAGAAATGGGACAAGGACTGCCGGCAACTGTTTCAGGCTCCCAGGAAAACGCAGTTTTTGGGGTATGAGCATTCTCCTCGCCCCAGGATGGCAATGAACTTCCCTCCACTCCTTCCTCCCCCCGCTCCCCCTCCCAAAAAAAAAAAAAAAAAAGTGTAAGCACCCCCTTTCTGGCAGCTCTCGTCTGCCATACAAAACAAGCACTAATTCATGAAAAACGATAAGCGGAAAAGAAGCAGAGCAAGGAGGAGATCCTGAAGCAGTGGGCTTTTCCACTGCTGGATCCTGAAGGAGCCCCCCCATCCTGGTCACTGTGGGGACACTGGTGTCAGCGCAGCCTGACAGTGCGGGCAGCTGACAGGACTGCACAGAGCACACAGCTGCAGGAAAATACTTTCCATTACTGGCAGCAGTCACAGAGGAATGTTATTTTGAAACAGATTTTGTGGCATAAAACAACTACAGAAAAGTTCCAGTTTGCTACGGTGTCATGAGCTGAGCTGACTGAACAAATTATCTGAAATCTGTACAGGTGAGAGGCCACAAGCAAAGTATAAAATAAGACACAGATCACTTACACTCACACAGAATTTCTTAGGTTTTCTCTAGCAAGTCCTGAGAAGAACCTGATAACCCCTAAACACAAATCCAAATAGAGCTACAAACACTGGTTCTGCTTTTGTCAGAAAACTGTCGCCACTAAGTTAGAATTAGTTTTTATTCACCTGAACTGACACTTAAAACAGTGTTTAGTAAGCTGATACAACAACAGTCTGCAACACGTGGAACAACCCTGCACGCTCTCAGCACTATTGTTTGCTAACAGGGTCATATTCAGCAGTTGTTGTCAAACCACTAACATACTGTCTTCACAGAGGTGTCATTGGATGGCGTGCAGAACGCTACCTGTTCAAAGCTGCAAGACCTTTTAGATTATTCTTTAAAATGTATATATGCATGTTCCCATACAAATACTATCCAATTAAAGATATTCCAGAGGGAAATATATATTTATATCTATATCACTTGAGGTCTGGAAAAAAATATATATATCTCTGAGGACTAGGGAAAAAAAAAAAAAAATCTTTGAGGAATGATTACATTACCTGGGATCAGTTAGTCTAAAGCACAAGAGAACAAGGGGGCCATCCTGGCAGATGTTAAGTACAGAGGAACCTTCCACAAGCAAAAATGGAAGAGTAAGCTCTGTAGGCAAAGTAGATGGACTTAAATTGCATAAAGAGACTTTCAGGCACTTTTAGCGGTAAGAAAAGCAAAGTGCTTTGAATAGACGGCCTGGAGAACTTGCAAGTCCTCACCCACAGAGGTCCTCACAAACAAGCTAAATGATTTTTCAGGATGTCTTTGTATACTCATGATTGAAGTCACGCAATATATTGGATGACTTTTCTGTCATTTTTTCTGTTGTATGATTTTATGCAACACTCAGGTTTTGTGATAGAGAAAGTATCATAAAATACAAATTTGTAATTCATGTTGACTGTTTTCTAATGGAACATATAGCAATGTTCCCCAGTTTCCAGACATGATACAACCCCATGAGAACCCTCATTTTAATGCACTTTTGCCCTTTCTCTTTCCACATCTGGCCGAATTAAGAAAGGAAGAGGTAGGTGGGTTTCAAAATGAGCTGAGAGGGGGAAAATAAATAAATAAATAAAAATAATAAAAAATAAATAAATAAATAAATAAAAAATAGTAGTGAAGTTCCAGAAATCACCTATGCTTAAGAATGAGCAAAAATTCAACAGATGCAAAAGTGGTTCATCTTTGCCAAAATCTTAGTTTCAACCATATGCTAGCACATTCTTTGAGATTAAAGGAAACTAAAATGCTTCTCTGAGAACTGCCACAATCCAGACTGCCACCTATACAGGCAGTCAAGCAATTTCAGATGTCTTAGTACAACCATGTCCAAGCACATCTGAAGAAAAACATGGAAAAAAACAAGTGAAAAACAGGCTCAGTGTAGTCTACCCAGACAGGTATGAAAGATGGTATCCTCACCACACTGCTACTTGCTTATTAAAATATAATCCATATTGACTAATTTAAATAATCTAGTACACTGACACTTTTACTGGTTTTAGGCTATTAAATATAAGTGCATATTCCCACCATGCATTTCATGTGTGAAGACTCAAGAGAGAGAAATTCCATCTACCCGAGAAAGAGGATGCAGATGCCCTTGACCCAGAGGAAAACCTTCAATTTTTCCACCTCCTAAACTGCTGTTAGGTTAAGAATTTAATTTTCTGCAAAATGTGAGTTCTGAGCACCAGAACACGCCAACAAGCAGCTCTCTGTTTCGATCTGCCACAACATTCAACTCCCCAGCAACACCCTTGCCCCTCCATCCATGCTTTCCCCATTCTTCTGGTTATGATTTTGTGCAAGTTAACTGAGGTAGCAGACTAGGCTAGCTGAGGATTTAATTGCTAGGTACAAGTACTTTCAGAGAAAACAAGCACATAATTTCTAGTGCATGTTCTGTACCATAAATTGGGGCAAATGTTATTTCACAAAATACTTCTATGACTATAACATGATCTCCACTTCATGGAGAGAACTAAACACACAACTGCCATTCACTACTTTTGCACTATTCTGGGTCCTCAAAAATGAGTGAAAAGAACACTTTATTTTCTGCTGATGCAGACTTTCTGGGTGTACTTACATAAACACTCAACTGTGCCTAGTAGGGTGGGGCTGAGGTTTAGCTTTTTAAACATCTTATATTGTCATTCTGAAACTTACAGGCGTGATCAACTTTGCAGGATTTCCCTTTCATGCTGGGAGCAACGACTGAGCCAGCATGCAAGGAGCAGCACAGGAAAAAATTAAGTGCAACAATTATTCATTTTTAACTACAGTTCCAACACCACTCCCATGCAAACTGATGGTAAATCTTCCATTGACAGCAAGGGTTCACAGTCTGACCCAGAGCTAGCACCCATACGTTAGTGACCACTGGGAGGGTCAGGTGCAGGTCTGGTACACGTGGAGAGAATTTTTAACTTTGATAGAATCTCCACCAACTTGTGCCAGAAACAAATTTCATCTGAGCCCAGGATCTGCATTAAATGTGAATTGTCCCATACAACTCTCACAGTGTCCTTTCTGCTTTAAGATGCTTTCCATTCATAGTCCCACTGCTAATTAACTGTTGTATAGCAAAGCCGAAGCCAATGTGCCTTTCAGAGACTGACCATCAGGACCTTGTGACAGAACACTGAACAAGCAGTGAAGGGGAATGATTCCTGCTTAAAAACAAAACAAAACAACAACAAAAAAAAATTGCATAGAATAAGAAAAAAAAAAATAAAGACAAGGGACAAGTCGTCTTCTCCCTCTTTCAGAGAAGACAAGTAAACAGTGTAATTTCAGCTTCCCCAGCACTTTACGTATAAAAACTCTCTTTTGAAATACAGACAGCAACCACAAACGGAACTGTAGTAATGGCTCTGCAATCAAAACAGCTCCGGGTACATCTGCATGCCTGGGGGCAGATAAATGAGAGTATCTGGGGCTGACACCAGCTAGCCACGTTAGCACTGCTAAAACTAGTAAGTCACAAGAGATGGTACATTAGCTTAAGCTGCCTTGCAATTACACAGCTATACAGTTTTCAGGCTCAGATGACCAGGTCAAAGCACAGACAGAAGAGCTGTGCCTGGGCTTGACATACCTTCCATGTGAAAGGTAAATTAAAATCAAACCTCCAGAAACGTGTAACTAAAAATGGAAACAAGAAAGGCAGCCTGTTCTTCTGGTCCCCTTTTGCTTTTCATCTCATTTATTCTTACAAACTTCACCCTTGTGAACTCTAAAAAATGCACAGTACACTGTGGCAAAGTTTTAAAGATGGCCAGGATCAAGGCAGATGCAAATCCAAGCCTTTTTCCTAAATCACTCTCCAGGTCACATTCATTTAACTCAAACGAAAATAAATACATACACAGCCACTCAGAACAAGGAGTCAGAGGCAAATGACTGACAGTGTTTACATTCTCCTGTCATGTATCATCAACAATAGAAACAGCTATACCTCAGCCACAACTAGTCAAACAGGCTAGATCCTTTTTTTGTAATGCACACAGCAGCAACACACAACCTGCATGAGTGTGCCTGAACAACGTGGGAAATCTGCTTATGGAAATCCCTTATGGATTATGTTTGTGCCTATCTGTTAGACCAAAACTCTATAATAAACTGCAGGGCTGTTTGAACAACTGAGTAGCCCACTCAGACTTCTCAAATTGGGATTTGAGACCTTCATCTCAAATCCCAAGTCTAACAGCACGGCTAACAGCAGAGTATTTCTGACAATTTAATTTAGGCATTTCCAGGCCAGCATGCCACGTGCCAGAGAGGCTCACAGTCATAGAACAAAAGGCAAGTTCAGCAGCCAGCTACCTTGGAACAAAAATGAGCAGAAACATTAGCCATGTTTGTTTATGACTTCATATAGGAGTTAGTATTTTGACATCCTTTCCAATCCTACCACACAAAGTGTAGGGATTACAGTGTTACATGAATCTGCAGGTTTTGCAGGCTTTTTAAATACAATGCAAAGATTGTGTCAGACATAAAATGTCATAGACTTCATTCATTTGGTTATCAAAACTCTGAACAAGTTAAAGCCAGCTAAGCCATTCCAATTCCAAAACCCAAGCAGATATGGAGCTGCTTGATTTATACAGGTGATGCTTACAGGTAACAAGCTTTTTCATTTTGCTGGCTCTGAACAGGAAATCTCATGCATGCAATTGTATCAATGAAAATCCTACTTCTGATTTGTGGGAACCCCTCCACTTTCAGTTTCATTAATTTTTTTGCCAGATTTGATTACAACAAGGAAACACAGTTAAGGGTATTGCAGTTGACTGATGGATGGGGGGAGAACTCATGCTGGTGGTTAGACTGCCATTATTTTGTGGTTAATATTATTTCTTTTCTGACTCATTGTATTATAACAATGACATTCATTCAGAAGGGAAGGAGAAGTTTTATTAGGGTGATTTCCCATAACAGAAAAAGAGTAGAGGCCACACACAAGGCTAAGGCTGCAAGTGACATATATAAAAATGCTTTCAAACACAGTTAAAAATGCTTTGCTATTTGTCCCACTTTGCTCTGAAGTGTGGTTCAGAGCCACGTTGATCTCGTTCTGGGCATGGGCAAAGTCAAATGGGGTGAAAAGCATAATGTCTAGGAATACTTACACTTTCTTTAGCGCACCTGGACGGACTTGTTTGTTTGCATCCCACTATAGATGAATGGTTTGATGAAATGAGCAAATCATAAGGAAGCTTCTTCGGGAAGACTAATAAAACCCTGTTTATTGTATCAATAAAGTGTTTACATAGACGCACACAATCAGTAGAGAAGGGTGTGAAGGCTGCTTGATAACCTGTGTGAGAAAGCTCGGTCCTCTGTCTGAATAAGCATTGATTCATATCATAATTACCAAGGTGTCAAGCTTGGGTGATACAGATCTGTTCAGTGCCTTGTGTCTCTCCTAACCTGTTCTCAAAAGGCTGCCCTCAGGTGGGTAACAAGGTAATTCAGATAGGCTCAGAGGACTAAAGTAAAGGCAAGACTGAAATAAGCATTTTTACAATTTACAATTGCTTTCAACAATCTGCGCTACATTTTTAGCACTTCTACCCAGTTGATATTGTAGTTTAACTCCAGCTACCAAAACTTTGTTAGCTTGGGCTTTAATTTCCCATAGCATCATACTCTCCACACCACAAACGCTGCACCCCCATACTTCCTGAGGAGAAAATCAAGCCAGGCCTTGTTCACTTTCCTCTCGGGCAGCACTGCCAAGGGGCATGGCCCTGCTTCATCCAGCTCCCCAGGCTGGGCCTCAGCCCCACCTGCTCCGCTCCCACTACCTGAGGGAGGCAGGTGGCCGCAGCTGTCCCACAGATCCGCCATAGGCCTTTCTGCTCCCTCCTCGCTCCGGCTGAGGTTTGTGGTGTGGAGGCTTCCTCTGGCCAGCCCTCATCCTCATGCAGCCAGCCGCAAGGTCAGTGATGCCTCAGCTGAGTGATGAAAAAAAAAATTGAGATTTCAACAAAAATCATTTCATAAACAGTTCAAGACCTGGGACACACTTCTGTCTAAGATGCCTCTGGTTGCTTTCACGCCGCCCCAAGTTTACATGGAGTGCCTGTTTCCACCGAGAACATAAATTGCCGGGCGGAGAGAGCAAAGAGCTATAGGGGAGGCCCGTGCAGCCCCACTCCCTTCTGCTGGCAGGGAGCCATTTCGTGCTGTGGCCGAAAAGACCCGCAGGCTGCACGTAAGACTGCTTCAGCGCTCCCATGAAAACACCACCGCTTTCAAGGCCTAGCCTACTTTGCAGCTGCTGCGCTCAAGTTCTCGCCTTGAAGTCTCAGGCTCAACACCCGTGAACCCCACATGCGCTGGGGCCGTGGCAGTTTCTCAGGGGCCCCTTTGACCTTTTGAGAGCTGCAAACGCCCGCTACTTGCTGCAAGGGGGCGGCCAGGCACTCACTGGCGGGTGCCAAAACCACTCCTCACTTTGGGTTTAAACCTCACCTCCCCATTACAGCACACACTTTTTATAGATGCAATCGCTGTTTTTTGGCTTTGTCTTGTTCTTTTATTCTGCTAAAGTGGTTTTTGAGTCTCTCTCCCCACCACCACCTCCTGCCCTGCTCCCTGGTCCACGGTCCCCAGGCCCCACGCCTGCAGGGAGGCCACACCACGAGCAGTGCCACCGCCGCCACCTCCACAGGCCCCCCAGGCACTGCCGTCTGCGCCTCCCGGGGAACCCACGGCAGGCAGAGGTGAAGGGCAAGGCAGGGCGCAGGAAGAGCTGGGGCAGGGGGGTGGGCAGGAAAACCAAGGGGAGCAGGAACAGCATTGAGGAAAAGGGGGGTTGGGAGGGCATCGGGGGGGCAAAGGTCCTGTGTGGGAGGGCTGAGGCGGGTGCTGTGGGGAAGGAAGAGCTCCCGGCCCACCGCAGTGCGCCGAGGCGTCAAGCATCAAAGTGCAGCTAAATCCTAATCTGAAATACGTGTTTTAACTGGTTCTGGCTTCTGCGGGCAGAATCCACTCTTTGTCTTGAGCGTTAAATAGTTTTCTTTCTCTCTGCATCATCCAGCACACTTCCATAGCGTAGCTGGTAGGCTGAGTATTGTGTTTCCCGGCTCTCCTCTCTGGTGGGAAAAGGCTTTGCTCACTGAGCCTTTTATAGTCGTTCATCCTATTAAACCGCCTTGCTTTGTTGTCCTCTGAGCCCTCTTTAATGCCTTTGCAGTTTTCAGCAAGTTTAGTGAAAAGCAGAACTTCACGCTGTTGTTAAAGAGTTCTGACCCCAGCCACTTGCACTGATGAACCATTTCGAGTTAAAAGATTTGGTGTTCCTTCACCATCTCCATTGTATGGACCAATTCCTCTCCCTCCCACCTATATTATGTATTAGAAAAGTAAAATACGACCACTTTTCCATGAGAAACGGTCAAACTCTGAGATAAAAGGTAAAGATTTCCTCAAGCAACATTTGCAATATGTAAAAAGCGTAAGACTAGGAAAAAATAGATAAATACAGTAAAATATAGTAAAATGCAAAATGTGTTGAATTTCTAAGACAAGGGGGGAAAAAAGAGAGACACACAGAGAGAGAAACTCTTTTTGAAATGGAGTTGTAGGCAGCTTTGAAGTGATATCTCTATGCCAGCATAAAGGATTTGCTCCAAAGGTGTGATCGGATAACCCTGGTGAGAGAGAAAACGTACACACCAGCTACAAGCAATTTCTTATCTCGTGCTTAAACCAGCAGTAAAAGTGGGAGTTGCAGTAGAAATAAAAACAGCTACAAGGGACTGGTGTTTGGGAAATAGCTCAAATTTATTCCTCATGCAACAGGCATCTGAGTGGTCACCAGATTAGAAGAAATCGTTAGACCATAGTTGTGTCTTCACTGAAAGGAAGAAAGATAATAAGACAGACTTTTGGTGAGCTGTTTTTCCATAACAGCTCCTTTTAAGGATGCATTTTTCAGCCAAGATCTCAGTCATTCTTCCAATTATGAGGATAGAGTTGTATGTACTACTAAAAAACCTTTTTCTGTTTGATTTTCCCACCATATGCTAGCTGTGATACAGCAGCACCCAGGTATGAAAGTGCAAGGAGATACTGCAAGTAGCTGGGCAATAAATGACCTGGCAGACCATCCCCCATATTCAGAATGCCATAGAAAGCAATCCTTCAAATAGTACCACAAAATACAAAATAATCAGCTGCAAACAACCTCCTATATATATCCTTGTATATATATATAGGTATATATAATATGTATACATTATATATAATATCTTTGTGGGAAGGTGAGAATTTATGAGAGCTGCTCAGGAAGGAGCTGCAGTTCTAAGAATACACTCCACAGCTGCAAACCCTTGACTTTGTGCCTTAATTACCACAGAGGATTCTTTCCCTTCATTCCGGGTGCAGAATATCAGATACTATAGCCTAATTCCTCACCAATCCCAAACTGTCTCTGAAACCTGTTCCCTTGTGCACTCTGAACCACAGTTGTGCCAAATCTACTTTTCACATCATGTGGAAATTGTTATTGCACGTTCTCCATAACCATACAAGTTCTGTTTTCATTGCTTATGTAAATTCGCATCCCCACCTTCACGTTATACAACTGTAGGTGCTCAGTATTGAGGCGTACTTGTATGAGGTCGTATTCCAGTGATTTATGCCATTGTCCTGCCAAGTCAAGAAGTCTGGGCTTATGCAGAGCTTAGGTATGCTGAAGAGAGCAAAAAAGCTTTTAGCAGATAGCTCAGACCACCACCTGAAAGTTTCAGCTGTCAGCACTGATTCAAACCAAAGACTTTTGCTAGGTAGTGACTGTTTTCATGGGTGATTCTACAGAGCCTAAATGATAGTTTTAGCTCAGTATTTACTCAGTGATTTCCCCCCCAGCCTGTGGTTTCCATATGTTCATTAGTTATAAAAAAATATGCAGTCTGAATTTTGAGCCCGCTTGGATCTGAGAAGAGTAATTATGAATAGGCTTTGCAAAAATATTTACACGTAAATATTTAATCTGGCTTTGGCCACGTTTCGCCAATGAGCCATGCTGCTGTATAGTTATTGTACTATGAATTTAAAGATGGATCTTCTCCAAGTGATCATTCATTTAAGCTCAGGGAAAAAAAAAAAAAAAAAAGGCCTTTGTGTCAGGTTTCCATTATGCTACTGCTAAATCAGGCTTGGTTGCAGAGGTTCGCAGAGGGTTGACAGAGCTTTGTCGGCTCTGCTTTATTAGGACTTTTCCATGCCCAGAGAATTCCTGGGTGTGGCTGATGCGATTTCCTGCCTTTTTGTGCTGTGAAGGTAGTAGGGATGGCTCTGAGGGCAACAAAATAGTCCCAGTTTAACTCAGGGAGGAGATTTTTGGTAGGGTAAGAGATCTGGCTTTGCAGAGCTTTGCTTGGTGGGTTTTGTTTTGAGAATGCTGCTTTGGCACAACATCTCTCAGAATTTGTGGGTGAGTAAGGGACAAACAAGGAATGTGCCCCTCTCTCCCTGTCTGGGAGAAGGTCCTTAATATAGTAATTCTCTTTAATGGTTCACGTAAGTCTACACTGGTTATGTTCCCAAACTCCCTCCCGAAACACATTATTTTTGTTAGCATCTTGATTTATCTTAGATTGAGTTGATTGAGTTTCAGGTCTCTGTAGACACTTTTTATTTCAGCATAAAACTGGTACTGGAACAAGTTAGCTGCACCACAGGTTCTTACATCTACCTCCCGTGTACAAGGTGAATTTAATAACTGTTAATTGTTATAGAAATAGAACTTTAAAAAATCCTACGCAAAGAGTAACAATTAAATATTACTCAGGTAGAGTAATAATTAGAGGGAAATTTCCTGACCCTACGCAATTCTTGCAGATTGCATAAAGAGAAATAATATTCTATGAGAATAAATTACACCACAGAAAATGAACAAACTCTTCCCCTCTGTAAATGCAAAGATGGGATTAGAAATGATTATGAAAGCAGATGACAGGAATTGAATTTAGATGGACTTTGCTTGTTTCTTGCATCCTTGAAGGTTCAGTTGTAGTTGGATTCATTTCCTTTTCCAAGAAAAATAGTAAGGAGAATTATTAAAATACAGTAAATGTTTTCCTGGGGAATTTCAGAACCCCATAAATGAAAAAAAAACTGTCCTTGGGGAATTTCCAGCATTTCAGAGCTGAGAAGGTTTCATAGTTCTGTTCTACATACCCAAATTTTTGGATGCTTTGTCAATCTGACCTTTTGTACACAAAATGCAATCAGTATTAAGATCTTCCAGGCCAAATTAGGAATCAGGAAATGTTGCAGTTGGGCAGTCCTTGTAGTTCTTAGTTGAACAAGTAAGAGAAGGATGGATAACAGTATTTTTTATGTTTTTATGTCCCCTGGTCTTGGTCCTGGCTGCCTGCACTGTACAGCAAGCCCAGGGTTTGCTCCTCCTGCCGTGGCGGCAGGGCATTCTGGCTGCAGCCCCCCCATTGCCCAATAGACCCGGTGCTACACCTGGTCCTGCACAGGCATGGGGAGTTAGGGAGTTGCCACAGGAGCAACAGACGGAGTTTATGGCCATTTTCTATCCCTGTTTTTATTCTTTGTGATGGAAGAAGAGCTAGGAACAAGAATATAAATGAAAGGGCCAGGTTACTCCCGAGAATTCAGGCTATTTTATTTCACTGGGGGATTTGGTATAATGTACCTTTTCAGTTCTCAAAGCATGTTTTCAGCCCCGTTGTCACATGGCCAGCAAAAGGACAAAGCCAGGCGGGTGCTTTCAGCATTACAGGCTGCAAAACTGAGTGCTACACATCTGGCCTAACCTGCTGATTTATTGTCATGGATGTGCGCAGCGGAGGAGCTGCAGCCTTCTCCCATAGGAAGTGAAGAGGCCTTTTTTTCCAGCAGGAGCCCTAACTTCTATTATTGTTATTATTTTATTACAGTTATTAGTCCCTGTGTGATTATTTTCTTCATGTGTAGATGTGGCCTGTCTATGGAGGACATCTCGACCGGGAGCATAGGAAATGCTTCCCATGGCTCAGTGCCTCGCTCCGCTGTTCGCATTTCTCTTGTGTGAATTACGTAGGGCTTTGGGCTCCCTACCAAACTTGGGCTCCCACCACACAGTTGCTTTTACAGGGGGAAGCAGTCATTTCCCCCAAAGGCCAGCAGTGCAATTAGACAAGATAGATAAGAGAGGGATACAGAAACAAAGGCAAAGCAAAGGGAAGTGACTCACCTGTAGCTACCAGCTCCCAACGCGCTGAGGCTGGTGGTAGTCACAAGGGGCCTGTGACACAGCCATGCTGCGGCATCGCCCATCCCTTGTCACAGGATCTCAGACCCAGCGGGGACAAACGCTATGAACGCCCTTAAGGCTTCCGGAGCGGGAGGACCCCTCTCCTCTGGATGACAACATGCCTACCAGTCCAGGCGAGGACTTGAACCAAACCCAGAAGCCCCGTCCCCTGTATATTGCCTGTATTTACTCACCGGCAGCACGCTGAGGCCTCAACTTGGACTTTCAAGGTTTACATGCTTCTGTTGCTCTGCACAGACGTGACTTTATCCCTGGGATAAAGCAGCGCTTTCCCTCATGACTGCCAGCACCGTGCGTACGCCATCATTGCCCAAATGAAGGCCTGAGCCAAGAGGGACTTTATCTTTTGCACAAACACAGATTTGACATTTTTTCCAGCTCTGCTCAGGTCACTAATTAAAAGCCTAGGAAGTGAGCACACATGAAATCATTCCTTCCGTACAGGCAGACAGATGGAGAGAAATTCCAGCCTGTTTCCACTCTTTTGTCTTCAGGGCATTTTTGGAATTTCCTTCAGGAAGTGAGGTTGCGACCCAAAGCCTTCCTCACTGAGCAGGCTCCAGTTTCCCACAGTAAACCTTGCACCGTGATGACATACGCTACGAGAAGGTGAGGTTTATCTTCACACTCCAACTGCATCCTGTACAAGCTCTGTGAAACTTAAAAGTAAGACTGAGAGGGAATGGCAGCAAGAGAGGAAATGGAAGTTGAAACTTTGGAAGAAATAATACAGTATCTATACAACTACCCAGCCAGCCTGTGCCGCCGCGCCCAATGGGGCTACAGCTGCGTAGCTGAGAACACAGGTCTACACTTCACAAACCTCCTGAGACTTGCAGTGAGCTAAGAACTAAACTTTTTTTGTTCTGCTTATGCTTCACTAGTTGTTGGAGAAAAATTGCTTGTGGTAATGCTAGCGTACAGATCATGATAATGGCATTTCAGCGTGTGCTGAGGAAAAGTCAGAGTCTAGCATTCATTTTGTATTACACATGATATAGTAAGTGGCATCCTATGTCTTCATTGATCAGAAAGACCCCACAAAACTGGCTTAATCCCAGTAACAAAATCAAAGAATTCCTTCACTTACTTCTACCAACAACTTCTATCAACAAAACCACACCCAGCACGAAACTCCCACAACAGTACAAGAGTCCCAGTATTGTGATAACAGAATATTTTAAAAAAAATCAGTTTATTAATGTTTAGAAGTCAATAAAGCTATGTGCAAATTGAACAATAAAAGTCAGGAACATTTTAAATACTATTTTTTAAACCAGGAAAAAAAAAACAGTTTAATTGCACTGGAAATTTTACTACAAAGGCAATAAATTTTCTTTACAATATAGCACTTCTAGGAGTTGCCAGTAACTGTAAATCAGTCAATTGCTCTCAGCTATCCCAGATATACCACTTTTATTACAGTAATACTCTAGGTGCATGAAGACTCCTGCATCATATTAACTTATTTACATTGTACACATTCAAACCCATTAGCACAGGTTAGAAAAACAGAGGAGTAAAAATGACGCTGTAAAACAAATACATTCAATTTAATGATAGGTACTTCTTCCACAAACTGATAAAATACAGACATCTTTGCTGAAACTATAAACGTGAATACAATGTGCCAAAATGTATTGCATTTTGTTATGGAAGTGCATTTATCTATAGCCATTTTGCTTCAACTCTCCGTGTATTTTTCTGAAACTCAAGGTGTTCTTTTCAGATTTTCTGACCAATCTTTACCTTTGGAAACACTGTGCACCTGACACTGACCTTCAGTTTTTAGCTCTTTTTACTTCAGCAAAAATGCTGCTGTTGTCAATGGTATCTTACACTGTTAGATTTACTCTCAGTCACCTTGAACAGAAATGACCTTTAGTTCTACCATGCATTTGTCATGATAATGCAGTTTGTTTAATGCTAATAACAACATGGCAAACAACATCGGGAGCCAAACGCTGCTCCGAGCTACTCCACAAAAACTGACGCAGTCAACAGAATCGTATAGGTGGACATAACTGCCAAGTCTGTCTGGCTCTTGGTCTTCAAATGTAACACGGACCAACAACAAAAATTCACAGCTATGATCTCGCTAAATCCCAACAGCTTTGGACTCTGCAAATAACACCTTACTACTTTTCTAAAAACTCTGGAAAGTGATGCCGAATTATGGTTGTACGTGCTCTAAATTATATTTGTGTGATCTCTTCCCTTGTTATATGTTAAACAAACACTTCTGACCAACTATACCAGAGCCACTGCTAAACTCAGTACAGAAAGACCTTTGTGTCAGTGGTTTGCTGCAAGTAAAGGAAAAATAACTTCACATTCTTCTCACAGGGAAAAAAAAAAAAAGGTTCATTCTCCCTTTCCCTCCTCCTCCCCCACTTTCTTTCTCTCACACACACCAGGCATCATTTCACCAAGGCATCAGTCTTTCAGAGTTACTAAGGAGATTTCAGGATATGAATGCGCCTGACAATCCTGAGCTGCCTCAGTGCAAAGACAAAACATGCTCCAGGGAAAAAGATTTTCAAGCCAGAACAGTCTGTCCCATTTCTTGAACTCCAGCCTCACAAGTGCACCGTTTGCCTCATTAGAACTAATGCTACTCGCTCACTTGGCCCAGCGCTGACGCAGTGAGCAGGAGGCGCCTCAGCTCCCCGATTTCAGAGGAAGGCTCTGGAATACACCTCCACGGTTACTCCTAAGAAGATGACGTAACATTGCCTGAAGACATGATGGTTTCAGGATGGTCACCTTCCTCCTTCTGTGGGTGGGAGGAGTTGTCAGACTTACTCCTGCTGAACTCCATCCCTCCGATGATAGGCCTCTTGAATTTGGTCCCCGAATCTGCTGGGGGACATTTGCAGCAGCACAAAATCTTGATGAAAGCCCTCCGCATTTCTTTGTTTGTTAACGTATAGATGATAGGGTTCGTGGCTGAATTGAGCACGGCCAGTACTAAGAAATACTCTGCTTTATATAGGATTGGGCAGGTCTTCACTTTACAGCCCACATCCAGTAAAAGCAGGATGAACAAGGGAGCCCAGCAGGCAATGAAGGCACTCAGAACTATGATCACTGTCTTGAGCAACGCTAGTGACTTTTCTGAGCTCCTGGTAGCTTTGGTAATGTTTTTTCGAAATGTCAGCCTACGGCTCCTAGTCCTCACCATGGAGTAGATCCTGCAATAGAGGACAACAATAGATAGCAAAAGGCCAGTGAAAACTGTGGTGCAAAAGAGAATATAGTGCTTGTGGTAGAGAGGCAGCACGGTGGAGCAGTTGGACAAGAGGCTGATGCAGTTCCATCCCATAATCGGGAGTCCCCCGAGTATCACGGAGATAACCCAGCAAGCACTGATCAGCAAGAAGGAGCGGAAGCTGTTGCTGCCATTGTGGAGCTTCATCTTCAACATGGTGATGTATCTCTCGATGGCAATGGCCAACAAACTGAACACAGAAGCAGACAAGGCAACAAACATGCTGCCTTCTCTTACAAACCACTGGGAGGGGGTGAGGCTATAGGTTTTGTGTCCAGAGAGCAGGAGGTTGGCAGTGTAAGCCACACCAGCCAGCAAGTCTGAAAGAGCCAAGTTCCCAATGAAATAGTACATTGGTCTGTGAAATTTCTTGGTTTTCCAGATGGTGAGCAAGACGAAAATGTTCTCTAAGATTATAAAGCAGCAAATGATGATAAAAACCACCGACGTCACTTTTATTCCACTGTCCGCATTCTCATTTAGCTTTCCCGTGTAATTATAGTGCTCTTTGATGACATAGTTGACATCAGTGTTGGCGAGGCTGCTGACCACCTTCACCGGGGCGCTGGTGCCGGAGCTCATGGTGCCAGGCTGGGCGCCGCTTCCCCCGCGGCCGCCGGACGGTGACGCCGAGCACAAACCCGGTGGCTGCCTGCAGCTCGCGCCCGCAGCCGGCCGGCACTCCTGCACGCACTCAGAAACAGCAGCCCTGAGAACAGGAGGCACAGACAAAGCCCGGAGTTAAAAGAAGGCAAGGAAACAATGCAACAAACTTGAAATGGTTCAGGATAATCTGCTGACTGAATTGTATGCCAGAGTCACAAATGTGATCACACAGAAATCAGCTTTATTTGTCTGTTAAAATGCACTTAGAAGGTGGTTAGGCATGTTAAACAGCTAAAGCCAGTGAGACAAAAAGCAGTTCTGCCATGCAGGGCTGCACAGGTAAAGCTGGAGTCGGCAGGGGCTGGCTTATTGGACTTCTTCAAGTGGGAAAGCCCTCAGAGCTCCCCAGCAGTAAGCACTTGTATCTCTTTTTCCTCCGTGGGAAACGCCACATACACAACAGCAGAGATTTAGAGAAGGAATCAGGCTTGATTTGGTTTAACTGCAAGTGCATGGAAGCCTGCACAGAAAGTACTTGAAGGACCTGCATTCTCCTCCTTTACTAGAGTCAGAATATGCTTTGGAAGGGGCCGGTAAGCAATATACCGCTGCCATCCCAAAGAGGGGTGCAGGTAATTCACCGCTGTGGAAGAGAGCATCTCAAAGCCGTACAGAGGAAAGGTGCCCTCGATAAATAAAAGCAAGAGCACGCTTTACAAAGCCTGGAGCAGTATTAAGCTTAGAAGAAGAAGAAAGATACCTAAGTTGCACAGCAAGCCCATTCTGTGCGTCTGAAACAAAGGAACGGCAAAAACTACCTGGCGTTAGAAATAATCAGCACTGCCAGCTTTTGAGACGGACGCACTCCAGGAGCGCGGACCCGGAGCAGGCTGCCTGCCTGCCCCGCGCACAGGCACTTGTTAGGGGTGCTTGAAAAAGTCGCCACTGCAGCCGAGGGCCGGGGAGCCACCGGAGCTGTCCGGCCGCGGGGCACGGCCGGAGGTGCGAGGCCGGCAGCTCCCCGGCGGCAGCCCGCACCGCCCGCACCGCCCGCACTCCCCGCACCGCCCCGGCCCCCGCCTCACCGTGCTCAGCCGCAGCGCGCTGCCCGCCTCCGCCCCCCTCATCTTGCGTTCCCGCCGAGCGACTCCGACGGCCGGCCCCGGGGCTCGGTGGTTTTAACGCCGCCGCAGCGGCCGCTCCCCCCTCCGTTTCCGACGATCCCCTCCTAACTCCTCCCTGCCCGCCGGCGGCCGCGGGGCGGCCCGGGCCAGGACCCGGGCGCCCGGCCCGGCCCCGCCGCCTCCCCGCCCCGCGGCTGAGGCCGCCCCCTCGCATGGGGCCCTCGGGTCCTCCTCGCCCCTGGGCAGCCTCGGCCCCGGCCGCCGGGGGACATGACAAAGAAAGTTGAGGGAAGGAGCCGAGCGCGGTTCCCGCCTTCCCGAGCTCGGGGCCGGGCCCTGCCGCCGTCAGCCAGCAGCAGCACGGGTCGGGCTGTCCCGGCCCGCAGGGCCTGGCTCGGTCGCCAGCCGCTTCCCCCCGGCCTGCAGCAGCCCCCTAGGGCCGAGGCCCAAGCCAGCACTGGGACCTGGCAGAGCTTGGTTCCTGGCACTTGCCCCCCCAAACACCACCATGGAGTGGTGTTTCCAGGTTAAGAAAAAAAAATCACACAGGAGTCAGAGAGTGTTTAATAATAGGAAGAAAAGTTTTGTTAATTTATTTATTAACAGGGGTAGTGTCATTATATAGAAGCTACAAAAGAAGTTGTGGGTTTAGGTTTTATAATCCCCTCTTCAAAGAAACCCACCCCAGCGAACGTGAAAGGGTGATTCCTGATAACCCACTGTTGCTCTTCCTTCCTTGCTCTGTTAACTCCACCTCAAACTGAAATGCAAAAGAATATCACAATAGACCAGAGCTTAATGCATTAGGTCTTTTAGTTCATAGCATCACACAATTCAATTAGCAGTAGCAGTCGTTATGGGGAGGCTGCTTTCCTCTGAAACAAGGTAAGAGTAACACTACCCTCAGGAGGAGAGTCCTTATTTATGCTAATCGTCATGCTTCAATTGCTCCACGCCTCTCCCAGAATGACTCAGATAAATTACACTGGCAAACAGACATTGACTCTTCCACCACAAAGCTAGAAACTTGAAAAGATGTTCAGCCTCCTGAGAGCCTGGAGGAAAATACAGCCGTTAAATTACAACTGTCAGAAAAGGCATGCAAGATAAATCATGTTTGAGGTTGACGTATGTATCCCCTGCAACTGCCTGACATACCCGAGATAGTTCAAGCTTTCCCCCTTATTTAGCTAATCTATAGAAAATACTAAATAGAAGTGCATTCATTAGGCATTTTCCTCTAGGAAATCATTCTCATATAATTTTAAGCAAGAGGAACATATTAAAAGAACGTGCTTTAATTAAAGGATAGAATGACTCAGGGTTTCAGTAGTCAGATGTACAAGCTTTCATGTTCAGTTATTGGTAAACCAACTGAGAGGGCTCCAACTCAAAGACGTGACATCCAACAAATTATTTGTCAGAGGTTGTGTAAAATGTCTAGGCAATTTCAGTTCCACTCCAAACAGCTGGCCATTTGCATCACAAAAAGCATTGTATTAGATGACCACACACATTTATACCCTTGTTGACATCTTAGCAGTGAGGACACTGAAATAGTGCTTCGTCCTTCTCAGGCAAGTGAAGCCAGCCTGGCTGATTTTGCACTGAAGGCTGTTTAAAACCTTGGAAAATGTAGGTTAATGTGGCTCAGCTGCACAGATTGCAACCTCCTCACAAGGGCTGAATCACACAAACAGGTAAATTCAGGCTGTTCCAGCCAACTCTACAAGAGCACATGGATAAACATTTAGTGAGAAGATTTAAGCCAGGACTCCACTCTGAGATTGCCTAGTCAGAAAAAAGAGAAAGGACAATGTAATGAGTAACACATATATGCTCTTATACACTTGAGTTTTTGGGATAAGCAGGAATGAATGTTGCAGTGTCTCACACATACACATAATTATTGGCTGCCTGTGATAAGCAAAATTCTTGTTGAAATTCAGACCAGAACTTGGTGTTGTGGGCATTGCAGAAACCTGGCTAGTCGCAGGGCAACAGTAATGCGAGATCTCCCAGACGAGCAGCCTAAATTTTAGCTTTAGCATCTTAACTAAAATCACATAATCTGACGTGACTCAAACTGATCACTTTATGCCAATGAAACCAAAGAAAGCTGTACATGTACCCCTAACAAACCAATCAGTCCCATGAAAAAGCACTCACACAATCCTTCACGAATTACAGAATTTGTGATAGAAGAGTTAGCGCAACAACACTGACGTTTGGAGCAACACTGAGAATTTCAGAGTACTTTACAAGGAGATCTTAAAAAAAAAAAGAAAGTAAAGAATCTTAAAATAAAATCTTGTACCTGAAAAATCTCTCTCCAGCATAATTCCTGGTAACTCTTAGTTGAGCAAAAGGAAATTACGCTGTCTTGCAGGAAAATGCTTTGACCTTGTCGGAAAAAGAAGTTGGGAACTGGGGGACTCCCAGAGCCTGCACCAGTGGCCTCTGACACCAGCAGAAGGTAGTGCTCCCTTAGTGCCAGCACTGCTGGATTACTGACAATTGCAGCAGAGGAGTGTGTGAACATTATCCATCACAAAAAGAGAAAAATCCCTGCAAGACAGATTTCCAAAGGATTTTTCTGCAACACACTATCTTTATGCACCTTCAAACATTTTAATCTATGCAAAACATCCTTTTATTCACCCAGAGATAATTCAGGCCACAAAACAGAGGCATTCTTCCATAAAGTGCCTGACCAAGACAGAAGATCCTCAAAATAGTACCAACAGAATAGTTTGGCTCACCCAGAAAGTGCAGAGTGGCCTGTAGAAACCTGCAAAATTCTCACAATTAGAAGAAAGGTAAAAAACAGTGTGAAAAGCAAGACATTACTCCAGATTCAGACTTCTGCTGTAGACCCGGAACAAACAGATTGTATTTTGAGTAATTTTTTAAGATTTACACCGTACAACTGAGAAAAGAAAGCAGTTGGTGCTACGTAGCCTAGTGTTTGAATGCTCAGACTGGTTCCTACAAAATAACAGAACGAAATTATTAACTTTACCTGAAGGAAGATGATGTGGCATAAATTTGTGCAGAGTAGTACTAAACCAAAGCATTTGTACTGTCTTTGATACCATGAAGCATGCAGGGTTAGAATTAGCTCCAGCAAAACATTATACAGTGTTTTGTTAAGCAGTACAGACATAATTAATATAGACATAAATGTCCTACCTTCAGCTCTACATGCTTTATCTGAAAGCCAGTTAACTTTTCAAAACCATCATATAGTAATACACTGTTGACGATATTTGCATAAAGCACAGATAGAAGCTCCAAGTACTAATCATCTGTTTGTTTTCATTTGCTTGTCTTGTTTTGTTTTGTTTTAAAGAGATGAATACTATAAATTTGTAAGCAAAATGATCTTACTGTCATGGAAGACATGAATTCAACTCCAAGGGATGTCAGGCTTCTCTTCACAGAAATCTGGAAACATATATAACTTACTGCTAGGATTTTCAAAGGGACAAAAATATCTACTTGTTACAATTACTGTTAGTAACCGAACCAGTTACCAATGTTCTGCACATTGGAGCCTGCTCCTGTCTGTGCCATTAAGTTAACTAATACTCTACAAAATCTGTCAGGGAAAAAACAAACAAACAAACAAACAAACAGCAACAACTGCTTTGTTCAAAAGGGTTAAAATGACGTCTTAAATCAAATACATGCAGGTAATAGAAACTTAATTACAGTATTGTGAGACAGCTTAACCCATACTGGAAGAACATGCCAGAAAGTTTCGAGAAAGCAGAGAAAACGCTTAAATTAGGCATTTTTGTATCAGTAAGAACACAACAAAGAAAATGAAATGAAATGATTTTATTAAATTGTTAACAGGACATTAAATACAAGCTATTGTTACGGCTTTTTTATTTTTATTTTTTAACTGATACTGATTTGGTACCCTGAGTACCCACAAGAACAATCCATTCTTCAGTCTAAAATGAATTAAAGTTTCAATTGCATCACTTTTGAACTTTAGAACAATCTGGTTTTAAATTATCCTCTCCACAATGGCTAAGTCAGATGAATTAGTTTTCTGTTGATATTCATGGCGTTCAAATGTTCCGTATCTTCTCCCCTCACATTAAAATCAAAAGCCTGGTTTGGGGAAAAAAAAAAAAAAAAAGGAAGAACAAAAACAGGCAATGAGAACATTACAAAACCAGAAGCACACACGCGTTAAGTATTAGCATTCTATAAATTAGATGAACTGCTGTTATTCGGAGTACTTGATACTGATCAGTTTTATATTAATTGAATGGACTTTTTAAAAATGTCATTGTAAAAGGTTTGATACATTCAGTTTTGTCAGAATTTGTATTTTACTTCTAGATCAGAAAGTTGAATGTAACTTTAGGTAATTCTTAATTCCAAATGAAAAGACCTGAAGAAGTTGAGAAAGTTTCTTCGTCGTTATCACTGCACCCAAACACACTGCAACACCATATTATTTATTACCATAAGACCATAAGGTACTAACGTATCTAATCATGATATATTTTCTTTCATATGTGTTCAAATATAGCAGAGCTGGCAGTGATGAAACTGTATAATGTAGCATTAGGAAATATTCTGAAAGTTAATTATTTATTCCAGTAATACAGGTAAATCAAGAGAAATCTTACTAAACATTTTTTTCTAGGATTAACTAAAGATATTAATGAACCTGATAATGTAACTTAACATTCTATTGCAAAGAAACAGAAATCCTAGCTGAAATATGCAATTATTTGCCAGATTACAGATACTACTTATCTGTAGTATCTGGGAAAAAAGCTGTAAAGCAACCATTCCCAGAAAAGGAAAAAAAAAAAAAAAAGCCACCTGTGATAATTTTCCAAATTAATCAGAGGTATTTGCATCTGGCTTATAAGGCATTTGTGATAATCATGCAAAAATCTCCAAAATCACATGACAAAAACAGATGCTTGCTGTGTCATTGTTACATCTTTACATATTACAAATATTCTATAAATATTATTAAATATTATAATATAAAAATGCATTAAACACCAGGGAAGTAAATTTATACCACAGTATACACACAATCTTCACAGCCATGCCTCAGTTTAATCTTTCGCCAACTTTACACCGCATCCAAAGCAAGTGAGTTACCATAAATTCATCTCAGCAACACTCTGCTTATGGATACTCCAAGGGATGACTCCAGGAGAACCATTAGGGAAGAATGAGTTCCAAGAATAAACAAGAACAAAACAAAGCCATCTCCCTGTTGCTACCAGGAAACAGTAATTATAACATTCCCCCCGCTCCCCCCACTGCAATTTCACAGCCAAGATAGGAACTGAAGAGTAATTCATTATACTGGAGCTCTGAAGCCTCCTACAGGGAGAGGCTCCTATAGTCTTGGAAATGTATTTTGCTGCAGAAAAAAATAGAGTAATCATTAATAGGATGATATCCCTGCTAAGGTACTCTGGCATTTCCTATTGGTAGGTCAGCTACAGAATGGTTCTCAAAGGGCTCTGGTGTGCCAAGCCCATACTGAGATCACAAAAGATTCCTCTTGGGCACAGGTGTTGAGATCTGGCGCAAATGGATCTGTGCAAGGCTAGGCATCTCACAACATCGGCCACGTCTACCATGAGTGCACGGAGTAATGCTTATTATGCCACTGGGAAGCAGTATCCGAATCACTGATTTAAATTCATTTCAGGGTTTGAGCTCCTCTTCTTTTTTTCTTCTTCTTCAGGTGGGTAGTGGCAAGTTTTGGAGATAGTTCTCATGCTCTGGGCCCTTAGAAAGTCATTACTATTCTGTAATGTCCTGGCAGTTGTAATTAGTCCTATGTGATGCTCCAGATGGATTAGTGGCCACCGAATAAAGATCAAGACTGCATCATTTTTATCATAAATATTACACAGAATCATTCAGGTTGGAAAAGACCTCTAAGATCATCTAGACCAACCTTTAACCTAGTACTGACAAGTCCATCACGAAACCATGCTGCTAAGTTCTGCATCTACATGTTTCTTGAAGACCTCCAGGGACAGCGACTCAGCCACCTCCCTGGGCAGCCCGTTCCAATGCCACACAACCAGTAACTTTAGACAAGAAATTTCCCATAATATCCAACTTAAATCTCCCCTTGCACAACTTGAGGCCATTTCCCCTCGTCTTACCACTTGGTGCTTGGGAGAAGAGCCTGACCCCCACCTTGCTACAACCTCCTTTAAAGTAACTGTTACGTACAATAATGTCTCCCCTGAGCCTTCTTTTCTCCAGGCTAAACATCTCCAGCTCCCTCAGCCAGGGAAGTCTTGTTCTCTAGACCCTTCACCAGCTTCATTGCCCTTCTGATGCACTCCAGCACGTTGATGCCCTGGTAGTGAGGACTAGCTTACTAGTCATAGGCTCCCTTTGAGGCACTGCAAGTATTTGCCATTTTCTTTCAAAAGTACAGACGTTTCTGGAGGCTGCGATAAGTGCAAAAAGATTAAGTACAAAAACCACTCCCAGCACAGCAAGCTTGGATTTTCTGTTACTTCTACCCAAAGCCCTATAGTCAGAGATGTGCTCCCATGACCTTCAAAGCCCTGGCAGGGGTGTGGTGATGTGGAGAGAGTTAACTGATTGGATTCAACTACTGTCCACAAGAGCTGCTCCACCTCGGTCCCCATTTTCAAACACATAGGGTTAACGTCAGCTTTCCTCTCAGAATAGTTTAGTTTTGCTATTTTAGACAAGAAAATCAGCTGGTGATAACCAAAAAGAGGTGCCGAAAAGAGGTGCAAATATTAATGCAGCCTGCTTGGCTTTGTGGGTTTGTGAACTTACTAGCATTAGAGTTTCTTTATTACACACCCTGATCAGAAGAATAATGTACTTGTCTTCAAATGTGTGTTGGGGGGGACAAGTACAGTAGAAGAGCGGACTGATTAAAAAAAAAATCCTAAGCACGCACTTTGCAAAACAACTGCCATCGTTTTCCAATTCAGTGTTCTCAGGTGCCTTCACCTCCAGTCATATAAAAGATGTAAGTCAGAAGCAAGCAAGAAAAGGAGAGAGGGAGCCACTCAGAGGCAGACAGGAAGCTACTTGGCTGCACAGAAAATGGCCTCACCCTTCCCACTGACTTTCCGTTTTGTTTTGTTTTTTTTTTTTTTTTCTTTCCTTATTTGTTTGAAGAGTTCCCTTCCAGTTTCAGCGCTTCTACAACGAAGGCTGAATGCACTTTACTGGCAACACTGATTAATTGTATCTTGTTTTAAATAATGGCTTATCTCAGCTCGAGAGGAGGGTCCCAATCAGTCACAACCATAAATAACCTACATGACGTGCCTTCCATTTGCAGATGTATTCCCTAGACCTGCCGTCAAGACGGTGGGTTGCAGTAGTAAAATGCATGCGTTGCTGTATGTTAAAAATGGTCACGGTAGCGACGCGAAAGAGCTTTCTCTCTGGAGAAAGTACATCTCAGGCAAGTATGGACAAGAGAAGGAATGTCAGCCCTAGGAAAGAATACACATGGTATCATTCCAAGAATTCATTTGAGGGATGACTTCTGAACCAAAGAAGAAATTAAACAAATGGAATTAAACTTCCTGATTTTGTATGTTCTGCACTTTTATATCCTTTTGTTCAGCTAGATTTCACTTCTGTTACAGAACATCACTCCTCACTGCTACCCCTAGATCTCACTACTGTTCGTGTTCCAATTTGTTATTATTGACTTATTTTATACTGTTATCAAAGTTGTCAGTACTTTAGAAGTGTTCACTTAGACAAGGTTACGTGGACTTAATCATTCTACAGCAGCCCTTGTTTAAAAATAAAACTATCAACATATTAAATGCCAATGTAGTTGTAGAGAGGAGCATAAAATATCAATCTACTTCGTCTGTTGTCCCTGTGCAACCGGATCAAAACTAGAAGAGGATTTGCTCAATGCCCCTAAATTAACTAACAAGGTATAAGGTTTGTGAAAACTGTTTTCAAGGGAAGAAGCTCCAGAGATGTATCCCAAGCACACAGGAGATAACAGGATTCCAATCCCTTGGGGGAATTATAGCTTCTAGCAGCAAACAATGGGGATAAGTGATGGCACAATATAAAAAACAGCACACCACACCTAGGAGAAAGATAACATGGGTCAGCTGAGTCCTGGCACTTAAATGGTTCTGAAGCCACTACCTGGTAGCAAAGGAATTGGAGGGAAAATTCACACATATACACATAAAATCCTAGAAAAAAAGCCCTGAAAAACCTGCAATAATCAAGTCTGAAGGTAGTTAGAGAAGTATCAGATTAAAAATGCTCCTTAGAAGTATGCTATTATAGTAATAGTGTTTCTATCTTATTATTCCTTTCATTACTCACTGTACTGCTTAGATAACATCACCTAGATGAGAGAAAATACTGCCTTGACTTCCTAGCAAAACCAGATACAAATGCAAGATTAAAATCTCTTTGAAAGAGGGAACAATAAAATCTATCAATGGATTAGGAAGCCATCCTCACTACAGTCTATAGTCATCACAGTAACCAAATCTGGTTCAGTTCTCTTTAGCTCAGAACAGGGAGTCAGAAACAGCACAGGAAAATCAGAGTTGTTCTGTCCACTGTGGGACTTCTAGGCACATAACTAGTCCTAACTGAATATTGCCTTGATAAAACTGAAGCTAAAGTTTGCCAGCTTACGTAAAGATTTGGTTCACTTTGTATGCATCATTTATGTTGGAAATCGTATGTTGATGTGATGAGTGTTTATTCAGAGATAACGAGGTAAAACGCCCACTTCTCTTTTGTAGTTTCTGAGATAGTCTTCGCTAAAACCCACACTGAATGAATACTAGGCAAGTGATTCACTCCTAGTCCTTGTTCTATGAATTCAGATACGATGTGAAGCAATGAGTCCCCCAGCTACACAGTGCTATGTAACACTTTTATGCATATTGCTAAAATCTGAACAAATTACTATGCTAAGGTATTGTTCTATAAAGTGATTTTTCAAAAGCAGGATTATGCCATGATCACAGGTAGAAAAGTTTATTTGTGGGCATGCTTTCCAGTTTTTGCTTAGTCATTGCCATCATTTTCTGCAAAAGCTGAAAAAAATACTCTAATTTTATAAATAAGCCTTAATTTTTGAAATATTGAACCCCTCATTACAACAGTTAAACCAGGTACATTGCAGTTCCTGGGACACCTGAAGTGACATGACTAAATACTGAAGCACCCCATACTGTAGACCACACTTGAAAAATTGCAAGATAACCTTAATGTGTAGGTAGTTCATCTTTTTGGAACAGTACAGTTTCCATTGTACAGATATCAGCGAGGGCAGCTTTTCATACAGTATCTTGTGTTTTAAAAATCATAAATAAAACAGTAGTGATTCAAGAGGCAAATCCAAACAGATTCTCTCTGAAATGTTTACCAGTAGCAGGTTTTACCAATCAGTTATGCTGAGGAGCTGTTATCAACAAGGTTAAGTTTTCTGTATTTTACCCGAGCTGTATGGAAGCTCAGCTTTGAGGAAAAACACTACAGGCTGGAATATATGACTGCTGTAAGCCATTTCTTGATAAAAACTAAGGAGCTTTGTTTCGCGATATGACTAAAGCAGAACAGCACTGGGAAAACTGCCTCAGGAAGTCCACACACAATATAAATCATACTCAGATTTTCCATACCTTTCTAGACACAGGAACTCTTAAAATATGAGACCAATGTGACTAGAAGTTCAGTACTCGGCAGATAAAAGACTTTGCAGACATATTTCTCAAAACAGACTTGTAAACTACAAATATCTGTGTCTACATCTACCTCTTTATACAAATACGTATTTTATAAACAACTCTCTGAAGAACATGCTGTTAATGAAATTTCCTCAACAAATCCGAAGTGAAAGCTATACTAATTCTCACTAAAAGCTACACAAACTTCACCAGAATTTCCTGTAAGAGAAGAAGATGCTTCCCAACAAAGATGCCTCTTTGGCTCTTAAGAGCTTCCCGCTCAACTCTTACCCATGCAGTCAGTTTATTTGTGCATGGATTTATCTGGCAGTATTCCTACTTTGTTACAACTAGAGGCTTGTAAATAATACACATCGAACTCTAGGCCAATGCCATTATTATGCCATAATAGATATAAAACTCCTTCTTGCCATGCTTATACATTGCTTATTACAGTGAGATCATATTCTTCCCGGAGCTTTACAGTGTACCATATAGTATAAATACTGTATTGATAATGGTATTGTTTTTTCCACCCAGCTTTTTCTTCTTCATATATTGCAACCCTCTAACAAAAGACCTGAAAAATTACTTTGAACTCAACACTTGTATTGTACGCTAGTAGGTAGCATTTTTTCCTACATTTAAAGACATGGTATCTCCTCATGTTCATGGGTTAAATGGCCTGACGTGAGGTCATTGTCATAAATAGGAGGCTTTGCACAGGCTTCAGTGAACTGTGGATCAGGATTTTAGATGGAAATATAAGATCTCAGGACAAAAGCACTACCCTCAGAAATTCTTTTGTCTGTTATCTATGTTAAGGATTTCAAATCAGTTATCATTAATACCACACAGCAAGCTCACAATTACGTTCTTATTGCAACATTCCCTGAATTTAAATTATGTGGTATGACATATTGATCACTGACAAAGGACAAAGCGCAAACCTTCGTTCACACAATAAGGCTTGGGTCCCAGGAAACGTGTCTCCCATCATGCAATCCATTTAGAATTTCAACATCATCTTCTGCTATTGTAAAATCAAACACCTATGGGAATGCATATATAGTTATCATCATGAACATAGAGAGAATCAGGAGTGTTTCTATCATTTGAGTTTGAAGCAGATTTTTTTATTTTATTTTTTTATCCTTCTGGAAATTATTCTTAGATTTTGTCACAGACAAACATCATTCTATTAAGTTAACAAGCTCTACTTAGCCCTTCATGTCAGAGCTCCTTCATACTCAATGAAAAGATCCTGTGGAGCCTCAACTGCTGCCAAATGAGCTCCCCCCATTCTACATTGTCCAGCAATTGCTGTGTGCTGGAATGCCCCATGTAGTCGAACTTCAATGCTCAAGGTTTTTAATTCTAAACCACAGACAAGTCACTAAACTAAAAATACTGTATACTACACGCTCAGGGTTCACTGAGGTCCATGTTTTCCCCTTTTTGACTAGAAATCATTGAGACTCAAACTAACACATTGGCATGGGTAAAAAAAAATAAAAAATAAAAATTGTGATAAACAACATCAGACAACTGTAATTCCCCCCCACCCCATCCTAAATGTTTTGAGTTTTGCTGCAATTCCTTCACCTGCATTAAATTAATTGGTGAGGCCACAGAATAAAATCTGTAAACACAAAATTAACTTGGATTTAAAAATATAATTGGGGAAAAAAAAAAAAAAAAGAGAGAAGGAGAGATTTTAAACCTGGTTCTGCTCTCTGATCTGGTTCACAATGCTTTGCCACAAACAGCTGTGCTTGTACCACAGAAGCAGGGCAGATGTCAGAATAAATAGTCGAGGCAGGAGCTACATAAATAGGCATAGCCATCAGGAGAAAACCTCATTACATGTGTGTTAATTTACACTTAGAGCACATGGACAGTGATTTAACTGACAGTCAGATGTTTGCTGTCATCTTCCTGATTTACCAAGCAGTTCACACTCCTAAAATATTTTTGGAAGAACAATTAGTTTGTGGATTCCCCTCCCCCGCCGCCCCCTCCTAAAAGCACACTTTCAGAAATGGGGAGAAAAAATAAGGAATGAATTAAAATCATTCAGTATACCGAGAAAAAAAAAAAAACACTCAGGGAGATCATGCTGCCAATCCTCAGTTCCTTCCCACTTCTCTTTGAGCATACCCTACATCCTGTGACCTTCTCAGTAAGTCAGTGGGAAGAAGGTAGGGGAAGAGCCAGCTTTGCCAGGACTGTGACTTCCTTAAGAGGTATCTGGGATATCTCCAACAGAGTTTTATAGCTTTCATAGAGTGTCTTTGTGCTATGCAGAGCATACAAGTTCCTTACATTTGATCTATATGCTTATCACAAAAAGAACCTAACCATAACCAGACTAGATTTTCTGCTGTCACCCAAGTAATAAGTAAAGATATTAATGACAAAAATCAACTATGAAAGTTGATTTTTCAGTATTCAGTAGCTCTGTGGATATCTTTTTTGTACATAGTGATTAAATCTCCACAGATTTCTGGCATTTTTGAATTATTATTATTTTTTAAATTTATTTATTTTTTAAATGTACTGTGGTAAGTCTATGCTGCTATAACTTGCTAATTTTAACTGAGTTGCCCTAGTACTAAAATGGTATAGGACAACAGACAGACAAACCAAAATACTAAAAACAGTAGTTTGGATGTTAGTCGAACCTGAGTGCTTAACTAAATCTTACCTTGCAGTTCTCCTGTATCCTTTCTGCTTTCGTGGACTTCGGAATAGTCACAATCCCATTCTGAAAACCATAATTATTTTCATCATTAAAATTTACACTTTCAAAGAAAGCACTCTCTTCAAAATATTTCAAGATGTTCCTCTGCCTTCTGAGGTTTTTCTTCCATTTTTCAAAGGAAACTGACATGTCCATAGGTTATTTGTAATTGCAGTTATGTACTGTGCATTAAGTTCCAACACAGATTATGTAGTCATTGTACAACACTATTTCACTGTTCATCCCTTTGTGCTGAGTGACTGAAACAGAACGATTCCCCTTTACTGTTTATAACTTTTAGTTTGAAAACATCTAATAATCACCAATAAGGTGATTCCTTTCATTCTCTACAATCAGATTATTTGCATATTTAAAATAGCGCCATGGTTTGTGTATTACATTCCAAATTTCCTGGACAACAGGCACAATATCCCAAACTATTTCCATTTTTTTTTCCTGAGAGAGGAGACAGGTTTTTAATTACTACCCTCCAATTACCTGTATACTCCAGCGTATGCAAATCTGTGCTGGAGTTCTGCCGTATTTCTTTGCCAGCTGAATGACACTAGGATGAGTGAGTGCTTCACCTTTGGCTAAAGGACAATAGCCTTCAAAAACAATACCTCTGCTCCTACAATAATCCACCAGCTCCTGAGGTCTTTGGAAAGGGTGGTACTCAGCCTTAGATAAACAGAAAGAAGCTTTTAGTAAAAACTTTGAAAATACATTTAGTAGAAAACATTGATAAATGAGAATATTTTTACCCTATTGCTTTTAAAATGCAATACGAGTGAAGTCACTGCTTTAATAAGCTAACAGTTTTAGAAGATATATGAAGGATATTAATCTACAAACAATTTGCCATTAATTGGCACAATAATTTCCTATGCATTTTGTGTTTACCACAGAAATAAAGTATGAGTAGCTGTCTTCCCTACCTGTGGGTGGACTTACACTGCTGTTCTGCTCAGTGTTTGAGAGATGCATGCAAATGCATACTGCGAGTCAGCATTAGGTCATTTTATGGGTGATTTGAGACTACCTTCTCTTTCCCCAAATTACTTCTTTTCTTATCTCTTGACTGATGTTCTTGGGGTTGCACAGACAAGGGGAGGAGGCAGGGCTGAGACTGCGTTTGCAAGACGCTGACCAGAACAATGTGTCTAGGATGAGGGCCTGACCTGTGAAGCCAAGTGTTGGCACAGACTGCACATGGAAAATCCTGTATTCCCTGGTTGCTTGTGGCGTCACAACCAACACCACAGAGGGAAGCAGACATGCTGTGGAATGAGCAGCTCTGGAGACCCTTTGCTAGGAAGGCAAATCACAGATTGCCCAGAACCAGTTAAAAGGAGATAAGTAACAAGCTACGAAGACAGCTACTGGAAACAAAAGTTACTGGTAATAAAGATCTCAAAAAAGCCACTTATTCTGGCACTTAGTGAAAGCCAAAAATGCACCTCTGCAACATTCCTTTATTTACTTCAAAAAATATTTCACAGCTTATACACTGTAAGAAACACACCTTCCCCTGCATTCAGGTGAAAAGAGGTGGCATTTTCTTTTCAAAAGAGAGAGTACATCATCATGTGATGTGCCTTCAGCACAACTAGCCGTCACCGCTGTTCCAGTGATCTAACTCTTGCGCACTTAGAAGAAAAGCACACTTCTGAACAATTACCTCAACACATGGAATCTGGAAAATTTCTTCTGCCATAAAAAGGACAAATGAACGTTTCCTGTTTCTCATCTTTAGTACATGTTGTCTTTTCAGACAACAATAGTCAGGAACAATAGGCTGGCAGTCGTTCAATATACACTAAGAAAAAACTGTGCCCCTCGAAGGCTGGGCTGAGTCAGCCCAAAGCTGCTATGATCTAAATTACTAGCTGGACTCGGGAACAAGGTTCACGCAGCAGACACATCCATGTCTTCAACCTTTGATGTTTCTTGACCTTTGCGTAGCCTTTATATTTCATGTTTGTATTTGAAAGACCAGTGTTTAGGTCATACAGTTATTCACTTGCTTGCACCTGACCTGACTAGAAAATGTTCTCATTGTTTATTATGCAAAACTGAGGGGGAAAAAAGAGTGAGCAAGCAGTTCCTTTCAGAACACTGATCAACAAAACCCAAAGCAAGCCTCATCTACTTGCTCCTTATCCAACTACATCACAAGACTGAGCATCTTTGAGAAGCACCAGGTACTCTTCTGGCTAAGTATCATTTTGCACTGAGCATTAGACACAGCTATACAGCATCTTCAAGTGTATTATACTGTGAATATTGGGATTTCATAGAAGTCTTTGTAAGTATTGTCTATCGGGCGTATTAATAGTAATAATTTTAGAAGAGGTTCTTTACACTAAGTATAATAAGTTATGTAGCCTTGAAAATACTGAATAAATAATTATTTATGATCAAATGCTGAAAAATCTGAAGCATCTCTATAGCATCAGGTGAGTTATTCAGCATTTATCTCTAACGTGCCTGCAAGCAGCATTTAGCTGCTGGTCTAAAAAGGGTTCTCAGCAGCAGAGCTGCACCATATGTACTTAAAGCGAGTAGAGCATGCTGCCATGTTACCCGCTCGTTTCACAGGCTATACAGAACCGAGCACCTCCTGCCTGGGAACATGATTTGTGCCTTCCACTGAATCAACAGACTCTCAGATTTCACGAGCTGAATTTTGTCATACACCTTTGTGTATCGGTAGGAGCAAGTATTTTTCTTTTTAAAAGTAATCCTAAAACAATGAAATGCATACAATGGAATAATCACTATTGAATTTGGTTTTATTTTGAATCCTTTCTGGAAGATTCCAGCAGCATCTGAGTGCAAGGCACTAGCATCCTGAGCTGAGGAGACGTAGGGTGGGTGGCCAGTACGCGCTTCCCCTCAAAATAATAATTCCTACTTCCTGGCCTGCCCCACCCTTGCTATTTTAGTCACCAAACTTTTCTCAGGCAAGGGCTGTCTGTCCTACAGCTGCAAAGGAAGATCTTGGTCTGTTCTGGCACTCTCCCCTGAGTGATTTGTGTGTAAAATCTGTCATACATTTAATGAAGGAGTTCGCAGTTCACATTACTGAACCCTTCACAGCTGCTACTTGGTCAGCCACAGGGGAACTCCAAGAAAGCAGATTTTTATGACAGTCGTACCACAACGGGGGGAGAGTTAAGCCTAATACATGGACCTAGACCCTCAGTGGGGTGCACGTGACAGTACACACACCTGACCGTACACGAGTCTTACTCGTCCCACCCCGCTGCAGATTCATCAGATCTTTTCACCTGGTAAAGCTCTCCTGCATCTGGATTTCAGTCAGCTTCTCCAGGGGAATGCACAGCCTTACAATTATTTTTCCTCATAAAACTGACATTTAAGCCCCAAAATGGGTTTTCTTCATAGAGGAACAGTTCAGGTGAGCTTACATACAAACACCTCAAAATCCTAAAACACCTTTTTACCTTTTGGGCTCAATATCAACAGTGACATTAATGCATTTAGGTCACTTCTGCAAGTAACTTCTTCATTCAGTATAAAAATATTGATGGGCACCCCTACATGGAATTTGGAGAAGATCAGTTTAGTTTCAGTGAGTTTATTAAGTGAATGTATAATTAATTATTATTTTTTCTATTGAGTAACAGGCACAAGAGAATATTTTCCTTGAGCACAAATACAAGCCTTTCACTGCCAAGTCAATTACAAACTCTAGAATACCAAAATGTAACTTCTAAGTTAAATTTCGTTCTACTTGATGCCAGAATGAAATATATTAAATGGTTTTACTTAGAGCATTTGACAGTAGTTTCAGTAGTAGGTTATAATTTTTAAAACTGCTTAATTACTACTAAATACATTAGAAAGAATATATTCTTGGAAAGACAGCTCTTTCCTACTTTGGTCCATCCTACCATATTGAGGAATGTATTTTTTTTCCCCAAGAAGAGAAGCAGTGCTTACAACTTGGTTTGTTAAACAGAAGCACTGCTTTCTACCTAGTTTGTGAAGACTACAAGAAGTCTAATAAAGCACCTCATTTCTCCGGCCTTCCTACTTCCTTCTCTTCACAGAAAAATAGCTCTCAGTTTTAACATCCCAAGAACTGTTGGAGCTGCAACACTAAATTAGTTATGCAAATTTAAAACAGGCAATAGGAAGTGATTTTCCTTCATTTCTACATAATGACTGCTTGCAAATGTTTTGTATTTAGAGATTAGTTCACTGGAAGACTAGGCTACCTCAGGCATAACTACAGCAAAGATCTCCTGTATCACAAAGTAATGGACAGTAAAATAAGAATGGAGTGTAACACTTTCATTCTCAACTTAAATTTAAGAATTCATTAGAAAACTTTCATAATTGTCCTTTGGTAACCTTTAGTCTAGTCAGCAAAACCCCAGAGATGTTGAGTTCTGTCACATTCTGAGCCACCTTTTTGTGCCTGTTTATGACATTACACCACAAAATGCTGCCAAAAATCCTTAACACCTGCAGAAGAGGAAAAGGCATGTGTCTGCACTTGAGCCACTCCCGTTCACAGTTCTGTGTTAGCTTTAAGAACATTGTCACTGGCAGTAGGTGGTAGGAACTGAAGCATGAACTTCTACCATAGCCGCAACAGGGAACAGCTGTCAGCATCCTGGAAGTCTGCCGGAGTGTAGGTGGCAATCTTTTATCACTGCATTTAATGCAATCTTTTTGATTAAAATAAGGAGACAGCAAGGGGAACAGCACCCTTACATGGATACAGAATCACCTAAGGCTTTCAGTGTTGCTTAGAGGAATACATTTAGTATTTCAACACAGGATCTCCAAAACTTTGTTTACTCTGCAGACACTAAACATTTAGTCCTACTTGAATTTTATTTCTAAACTGTTTTATCACCAAAAATTGGTGCACTGACCATTTGTTTGTGCCTTAACACCAGTCACAAACAAGCTCCCTGGCAAAAACTGGGGAAATAAAAGGACAAAGGACATTATTATTATTTCTTGCCAATTCAGGTCATCTTCCTGAATGGTTTCCAATATATGTATAGAAATGAAAGAGAAGAAATTGCTGAGGAAAGCTAATTATGTGTAGTCTTTCAGGCACAGGGCTGTAGAGGAGTGCATTGGTAACCAGATACTTCAATTCTATTTCTCCACTCACCTGATTAACATGTGGAGTAACCACACAGTCTTCCTCCAGTTGCTCAAGATGACTGATAAGAAAGTTGCTTACGCCAATTGACCTACACAAACCTAACAAGAGAAGCAGAAAAAAGTGCAGGGATGATCTTAACTACCTGGGAGGATCACTTGAAAAATATCACTTTCAAAAAAAGAAAATGACTGGTACAGATCATTTCTGTAGAGCAAAACACTGCAAAGAAACACAGAAAACAGCAGTGAGATGTAGTTTGACAGTATTATCTGAAAGCATGGTTTCGTCACAGTCACACTAGGAAATCATTTTATAATCAAAACACACTGGAAACTCCCCAGTGTATAAAAACGGCAGGCTAAATTCTGGGAAAGGCTAATGTAGTATAAGCAAAGAACAATTGGACTTCACCAGAATGAAAAGAAGGAAATGGTGTTCTGAGCAGCTTGCCAAAGCTAAAGAAAAAAGTGCAACTTTGCAGGAGACTAATAAGGTGTGAGCAATAAAACACAAGGACATGCAGCCCAAACGAACTACATAACCCCACTTATATTTTCATTAGCATACTGCTATTAAAGAGACATTACATAAACTCAGTATAACAACTTTAAGTAGTGTCTAACAAGAATTAAGAAGTTCAAAAGTGTAGGAAGTAGAATCTACATTAGAAAGGCTAGATTTCTCTGCTCCTGTTGACACACAAATCAAATGACACATAGGTGATAATGAAAGCTTTTTTGGTTTTACCTTAACTGTGTGTATATGTGAATTAAGTGCTGACAGTTCTGAAATCAGATGTCTTCCTTCAAACCTCAGATATGATAGAGTGCAACTCTCATTATAGGCCTGCCACAATACCTCAAACCCGACCATTCCTTGGCAATTTGGTCACTATTCTGTGCTAAACACAGTTAACAGGGAAAACAGTTGTCATCAGGCTAGCAGTGTTCTCCTTAGGCTGTAGATTCTGCAGATTATGGCTCAGACTTATTCCTTTAGTAAGTGAACTTTGGCTTTACTTGATCTGCATTTCAACCTTTAACTCTGCAGATGGGAAGTGCCTCAAGTTGTGTGAACACAGGAGTCCTAGCATTTCTCCTGGCCAATTCTATACTGTGTACACCTATGTCCTCCCCTATATACATACATGCAAGTATCTATAGCAAAAATAATAAAAAAAGAAAGGAATTAAAAATTATACTTTTTTTTTTTTTTAATAGAAAAAGAAGATGCTACTTGGTAACTTCAGGCATTAACTTCAGGTAACTTCAAGCACCTTTGATACTGAAGTGCAAATACAGAACACATAAAAAGCACATATTAATGAAACTGAAGTGCACGAATAATTTAAAAGGAATATTTTTGCTTATCTAGAATAAAGATGATGAAAAAGTTGGAGGAAAACATATTAACCACTCCTAAACTATTCAGAAAATGCACGTGTTTTATCAATAAAAAATAACTTGCTAAGAGACTATGAATTGGCATGTAAAATTTTTGCAGGTTAGATTTGCTCTAGCAAAATAAAGAAATTAAAATTTTCTAGCCTTCTCCTATGAAAGCATAGTAAATAAAGTTACAGCTTGCTAAAACACACTGTTAAAGTCCTTAAAAAACAAACTTGTGTTACACCATATAAACATAGGTGAATTGACTGCTGTGTTGCTTTCATATGTTTTAGCAGAAGCAGATAAGCAGAAGAGCAGCAAAACCTGCAAGCATACTACTGCTTTTTAATGTGGTTTCTTTTGTAGAATACAAGGACAAAAAAATACATTAGCAACTGAAGTGCTAGACAGCTTTCACTTACAGAAATGATCACTGTTCAAGATGTTTAACATAATTAGGTTATAACCTGCATCACAGCAATTTGCATAATTTGTATGTAATCTGCCAGAAGGAGCGAAACCCAAGCTTTTGATTTCTACTGACAAACAACACTGGAGTGTCAACACTAATAAATCATTATGCCAAAGAAGTGAGAAAAACATTTGCAATTTTAACACAGTGGTGAACCAAAATATGATACACAATTGTTGAAAGCTAAGGAGTTACAAGAAACATGCTGTTACTGCCCTTGAAGAATAAAGCTTATATTTCTAGCTGAAATAAAACAAACCTCAAACACAGACATGAAAGATGAAAGCTTTTATTAAACTTGTCGACTCCCTTAAAAAAAAAAATCTTCAAATTTTGTTCCCTACAGTATATTTCAAGATGTTTTGCTCCTAACAGACCTTGAAGCCTGTTCTGTAGTCTCACTGCATTTACTGATAGGAAGTTTTTGGTTGATTTCCCATCAAGAAATTCCATGGTAGTTATGTTTTATACCATAACAGTTTGTGGCACAAGTCTCAAAAACACCAGAATGCTCCTGAAACGTGTGTGTGTGTGTGTGGGGGGGGGGGGGGGGTAGTATTTATTTCCAGTGTTATACCTGTTTAATGAGTTTAGAAATCCCATTTCAAAGAATTCATGCAAATTTCGTATCTTAGTTGTTATGACAACATCCTTTTAATAAAATCAATTCAACTAGTCCTAAAGTTCAAGTCCTCTGAATTAAAAGTTTCCAATGTGCTAGCTGCAATACCTCTAGAAAGTACGCTTTTAAAAGACATATCTATACTATCTTACAAAGTCACAGCACTTTGACTCAAGGAGAAAAGTATCCTCCTTATCTGCTTGAGGAAATGAGTGGTTTGGCCCCAGGAAGATTTTGAGAAACTACCATGCGCAACAAGTTTGCAATTCCCCATCAGTGCCTAAGGCTTACTGAGGCTTTGCCCTACTCCACGTGGCTCTGACTTCAAGGAAAATTTGGCAATGATGCTTCTTTTATGCATGCTAAAAATTGATTGACCAATGCACAATGGTGGAACAGAAGTTTTCAGCCAGCTTTGAAAAACTGTCATGTAACTCTGTAAGACACGTTAGAAAATGTATTGGCCCTCAATATAATGGTCAATGATAATGAGGAAAAGATATATTTTCCATTACACACAAAATAATCTTGGCTGCCACCATGCAGGTACTTTCACCACACTACTTTACTCCCAGCTGCTGTGAAGCAACATACCATGTTAATGGACGGGCTTGCAACGTAGCTGTGCTGTTTAGCTCACGGCAGTTTTTATGGCAACCTAGAAAATTATCGGGTATTTTTTCCTTTACTTAGCGTAATACCAACTTGTACAAAGTTTCACGGACACTACTAGCCCCGCAACAATAAAACATAAATATACTGTCTTGGCACCACAACACTGCTTTAGTACAATAGTGAGCCTTATCTTTCCCTAGCACTGCTATGGACCTTTACCAAACTTCTAAATACTCTCTAACATTGGCTGTACAAAGTTCAGATCAAAAAGGTTCTTTAAATGACAAAATTGGATCCTGGGTTTGTGGAGCCAATTTTCCTCCCCCTGCCTGCAGCCGGAGCATGGGAAAATTCCCACATCCACAGAACGGTGCCCGCTCTGTTACACGTGCTGCTCAGGCCACAGAATACAAGCAAGCATGGACCCGCTTCTCACAAGAGGTCTGCTGCAGCAACTGCATCTTTACTAAAGGAGGTTACACAGGTTGGAAAGGTCCACATTCTCTGTGATATGCACACTAAGAACTTTTCTGTAGGGAAATGGTATTGCTCATAGAAACCATGAAGGGTATGATTTCAGCACTGCTTGCTAAATCCAAGCTGTAGGCTGAGCGTGTCCCACATACAGAGTGCAAGCCAAAGCCTTAATAAACAAAACAGACAACTCTTAACACATCCAAAAAGGAATTAAGTTCTAGATCCATAAGACTTGCTCCCATTTCAGACGAAGACACCAAAAGACTAAGTGTCCTATCTAATGACACAGGAAGACTGTGGCAAAACTGATGACAAGACCCATTTCTTAACTAAAAAAAAAAAAAAAAAAAAAAAAACATGCTTCCTTCCCCAAAGGATGTTTTTATCCTGTCCATTACTGTAGCATAGGAGTATCACCAGCCTTAAAATGACTTTCCTGCTTCTGCAATTCCATGACTATCGCTCCTGCTACAGATCACCTATGAACAACGATAAACTGCAAGAACAGAAGAGGAAGCACGAGCAGAAGTCAAATTGTCAGTTTCTGTGACTGAAATCTCATAAACATTTGGTTTACACAACAGTAAAATAGCTAAGTAAGTAGCGTGATGCAGCAACACTAGATAAATGTACTCTCAGTCTTGTTGACTCTGGCTGCTCATCCTCATTACTTCAGTGCAACATCCCCTTATTTATACTGACATGCTTTGCTCTCGAGTTGGCATCACACACCAGATCAGATTAAAAATGCTACCAAAAAGGCTGTTCATCTGATTGTCTTCAAAACTGAATCACCTCCCTTGTGCTTTGGTGGACTCTTCCTTCTCTTGTGGCAGTTTTAAGCACATAGAATCATACTGGGAACAGAACACAGCCTAAAAAAAAAGGCTGAGAAAATGTTTTTATGTCAAGAACATTCTGAAGCCCCTGTTAAAAGCAACTGCTTGTGAACAGTTGGGCAGACAGACCTGTAGAAACAACTTGGATCAGAAACAATCCCACTATAGCTTAAGGCAGTATTGCCACCACACGCTATGCTGTGAACACGGGGTCAGCATTATCAGCAACCCAGCGTGACCCATGGCTACCAGTCTGCGAACGCTCTTAAAATGAGCGCTTTGAAAGTAGCATGGACACAACACCCTTAGGTTCTAAAGACTTTGTTCCACCTCTGTGATGGATGGCACATTTTGGGACTTCCATGTTAGAGAAGACAATGATTCCCAGCCGACACAAGTAACAACAACCTGACTCATACCAATAAAGCAACACCAATTTACAAAAGCTAAAATGGAATACCTTGGGTTCAGCACTCAACATTTGCAGAGCAGGTAAGTGACACCTTTTCCCCAAATCATGTACATTACTTCCTGAGACAAAAAGTCCTTTTGGGCAAGGGCTTTCCTTTGAATTTCATTTCAGCAATGCTTTCTCAAGAGTTCTCATGTTCACACTGGGACCCCTGTGCACTTCTATATGTACGCACACAAATGCATACATTTGCCTTCAGGAAGCTAAGTAAAAAGATACTTGTGAATTTATCAAGAATGAGCTTCACAGGCTTGTAGAAAAAACACAAACATTGCAGTAAATCATGAAACAAAGAAGTCTGAGGGCTTATTTTTGCACTTCGAATAAAGTCCATTACAAAAAGAACAAAAAAAAGAACAAGGGTAGAAACTCTTGCAAAGTTAGATCTGCTAATTCTATGGCAGTTTCTTATTCTGAAAATGTTGCACAATATGACCTGTTTTTTTAAAAAAACCTGTGTAGTCATTTTATTTGCATATATCTTTTATTGCAGTCTTATCTGATCAAGTGTTGGGTGTGGTGCAACCAACATCCTCACCAACTGCAACCACCTTCAACCCATGAAAACACATCTCTGAACTGTTTCTGATCATAACAAGCCCGTGAGATGTCTTTATATGTGCAAAGAGGATACTACTGACAGCGTGAAATTGATGTTTGCTGTGAAAATCGTTTACTTATTTTTACTTATTAAAATTTTAATGTGATTTACAAACACACACACACACTCACACACAACATTTCTACCAAGAAAAACACTCCTAATACAAATATTTGTGGAACTGTAACACAACTGCATGCCAGTTGTCAGTTGTTCATCATTTGACAGTATCAGAATAGATGTAAAATTATTTTTCAGTAGAATAAAAGCAGAATGTCATCTAGGAAAGGATGTACTACAAATCTGTGCCACCTACACAAAAGACGTGTTTGGTTTACTCAATTCTTACTCATACCTTTAAAAACTGATACATAATGGAGGAGGAAAAAATGAAGATTGTGCTGCTCTGTGCCCAAAGAAGAATAGGACCAGGATACTTTTAAGGTTGATTAGATTTCTTCTCTCACTTGGAATTGGGAAAAGCATAACATTTTTGCCAGTAACATTGTGAATTCACTTACATTACTAGGCTGAATAATTTCTGTTACTTTCTGGAATTTACTTTCTGGAATTTTCTGCAAATCATACATGAAGCCTGTTAAAACTAACACATTAATGGAATAATCATTTTAAAGAGCATTTCTCTGCTTACCAAAAACCATGTGAACACATTAAGGAATTTCTGATGCAAGTATGAATATCTCATGTAAGCACAAGCTGCAGTGCTTACCCTAAGCAGATAAGCAAAAAGTACAACTTTCAGCAAAATGGCATCAAGTCTGAGAGGGATCAGAGCCCCCAGCCACCACCACGTTACTGCTCCTGCCAATTACAGGCAAAAGCTGGCTGGAGGCTCTCATTCTTCCCAGCATTTTCAGATGAAGACACAAGTAATCGTGTGCATGTGTGTATGAAAGCTTGCCAAGACGATGGGCTAGCCACAATGCCAAAATCAAGGTCATTAAAGACACTGCATACGGAAAGGGTCACTTTGCTAGAAACAGCCCAATTACCAGTGAGCATATATAATGACTATTCATGATGTCAAAGCAGTTTGCCACACTGCTTTCATCTGCCAGCAGACAAATGCCTATACAAGAATGCTGCAGCTGTCAAGGGAACATTTGACTCAACGTATGTATCTTGGAATGGGTTCTGTAGGCAGTCTGGCCTCCGTCCTGAGGAACCAGAGAAGATAATTCCACAAAATGACAATGTTGGAGACCACAGAAATTCAAACCATAGCCTTGATATTACAAGAACCCTAGTTGATTTCAGCTGTTACAACAGGAAGAGCTAGTGATTGCACACAAATGTCTCACTGACCAAAGTAGGATTTTATTCTCCATTCTCCCTCAGCACAGTTTATCCCATCGGTCCTTGAAGAAGATGTATGCAGGCTGTTGAACAAAGACACAGGTCCAGAATTCTCTGCCTCTCAGCACTGCAGTACAGATAGACGTGTTTCCTCCCACGGTGACCTTAAGGCCACAGCTCCCGTGAAACAGCTCCAATGAAAACAGAGCAGAATAACAAGTCACGAAAGATTAAAAAAAAAAAGCCAAAAACCATGAGATGTTACATTCTCAGGCACAACAGCATTTAACTGGAACAGTTAACAACAGCTGGAGACGGTAACCAGATCTAAAACAAATACTGTTCAGATTCTTTCCTAGTTTAAATTGTTCATGTTTCCAGTTCAAATCATATCAAGAAAAAGGATTCTTTTGGAAAATGCTACCCTCTGATCCCTTCTGGTGAAATACAACAAGAAGGTTCTTAAAAACAGCACAGTGGTAAGCCACAGTGGAGATTTTTGACAGACAGCAGAGGAGCTGTCCCTTAAGTCACCTGAACATATTGTTTTCTACTTATGAGAAGCTTCTGACGTTACAGATCAACCCCAGATTTTTCTTAAGAGAAGACAGAGGAAGCAAGCACCACGAGGCACTCGAGAATTAAAACCCAGTAAAAGTTAAGGATGTCTGCACATCGCAACGAATGCACGTCTACCTTTTCAGGTACCCATTTAATTGACACATGTAGCATTCAAGTAACAACAAACCTGTTCTTCCTTCCACAGACAGAAGTACTTAGGAGTTTCCTAAAATTGGACGCATTATAATCTGTGGAGTCTTGTTTAACTTTTTATACCAGCTTTCTGCTCCCTAAAATATGTATTCAAATAATTTTGACACATACATATATATTTTTAACTTGTCACACAGAGCTTTTATTATCTGGGAATAAAGACAGGATCTTATAAGCGAGCACATGCTGACCTGGACAGACGCACAGACTCAAGGTCTCTTCAGCTGGGTAAGAAGATGCTTCAGTCCAGAAGCCCTACAAGCTCTGCTCCTGCAGTCCTGTCTCTCAGCTACTACGCAGTGACTCTCAGACGATCCTGGTTGAGTCCATCTTTGTAGAAACAACGCAAAAAGCTCTCTCAAAGCTATAAACATACAGTTGGGATTTATTTATTTATTTTTTTTGCATCAGCCTGTGGCCATTATGACCTATCTAAAAATTCAATGCACTAAAAATTGTCTGGATTGAAGACTTTTTCAGTCTTGGGCACTAACATTTTATTTACCCTCCTTCTAGTGTAATGGGTAATAACAATAAAAAAGAGGCTATTAATAATTTAAATCATTTTAAAACGTTGTTTTTCTCAGGTAAGTTCAATTTTGCAGAATAAACATCGTCTGGATTTAAACCGAAGTCAAAGATGAGATTTTCAAATATCTGCACTCAAACTATCTGCAAATAAAAAGAAGCTATTAAAGAAAAACTCAGTAACTTCAGTCAGACCAAAGACTGAGGTCAATATTGAGATATTTTAATCATCTCACAAGACTCTTGCAGATATATAGGCATTGTTAGCCCCATACACCAACCAGTTTTTCCACAAGAACTGTGTTTATTGTCACTGCTCTTTCAGAAACTCTTCAGTGTGGACACCGCTAGTTGCTAAACTCACTAGCAAGTTGAGTAACTTCAATCTTCCCTTTGTGAATTGACTGCAGAAGCATATTATTCATTTTTAAATGGCCAATTCTTAGACATGAACATTTTAGTTCCTGCTGTTGTTTTTCGTCATGCCAACCCTCCCTCTCCCAACGTTCCCTAAAATAACAGTATTGCCAGTAATTTTCAGGTAATAATGATAACCTGAACCACATTCAGAGGAAATAAAGAACTTACCAGTTTACCACAGAACTTTTTTTTTTTCCTTCCCAAATTATGAAGATATATTTTTTCCTCAAGTAAGGATTTTGACCAAATCATATATTTAATGTGAGTATTCATACCAAGGCCAACACATTATTCACATAACACACAACAAGACACAAAGATATGCAGCAAGCATTTAATCTTCAACGGAAAGTCTAGTGGTTAACCATACAAACAAATTATTTAACATTTTCCTCAGGAATCATTGCATTTCCATCTCCAGAGTGGTTAACATTTGCGTATCGCTTCAGTAACACATGGTTATGGTTGGAACATCCCCAGTCTGCATCCCTTAAAGCAAAACTGTTAGTTACCATCTGAAGGCACTTGATTCAGCCAGACTAATCCATCATCTGCAGCAAGAGGAAAATTTAGCTGAGGTAACAAAAACAAATGCAAACTCAGATGTCTATGAAGAGATATGCAAATAAACAAAAAATAAAAATGACCTCTGCAGGTGAGGTCAGTGATGGTATTTCCAGTGTCTTACTGGATGATCACTGAACAGCTCACAGTCTTCCCCATTAGGAAGACAGGTAAAGAAATAAAGACAAGAAAGATCACAAACATATGCAAAAGCAGAATAAAGACAACGGGACAGGAATAATAATAGCAAGTGAAACTACAACCTATTTGCAGCAAACCGGGATGGCATATCTAGGCACAAATGGCATACAGTAACTTAAATATTCATCAAAAAGCACTGTGCAACAGAAGGACAAAGTAGCTTGCTGAATCTTCAGACTTGAAGTCATTGATGTTTTGAAAGATTAGGTTGGTGCAGTGTTTCTTTAAAAACTAAATGTTGTAATCACTTACACAGCAGAAAATACTTTTTACAACTTCCCTTATGCTTAATATAAAAAGCAAGAATGAAAAATGTATCAAAGACATTTTACTTCCATGTTTCCAAAGGCAGACCAAAAGTACTTGAAGGGCTGAAATGCAAGAGAGTGGGTTTGTTCATTACTCTGATAAAACTGTATACAGCCAGCAGTTGCAGCCCGTATAGGAGGAGGAGAGTGCTGCCTATCACCGTTTCGGTAATGGAGTTCGCAGACAGACTACTTAATCCAAGAAGTCTTCGCAGAGTCCAAAGAAATTCTCTCAAGCTGTAAACAAGGTGGGTCCACATTGCCTAGGAACTGCATGACAAGATCTTCTCTCACATTATTTCTTGTAATAGTGTGCATACTTCAGGAGCTAAATGCCCCTGTTAAACCTACATGTTAAATTTTGTTTGGGGCAGTTTAATCTTCCCATTGCTATGAACATAAACTGAAGATTTCTGTGAACCAAAAATCAAACTGACAGATACCAGAACTTGAGAGAATAGATCCCTCCTTTGAAAGCTTTTTCAGAAGTTAATACCAAAGAATCTGCAGTTCAGTGTTTGTTCCAATCTACTAGCCACTTTGGGTGATGTTTTCTAAAATGCAAATGAATCCATATAGTAGCACAGTGTATGTTCTGTGGAAAAATATGTACATGTATACAGTGGAAAATGATTTCTACAATTATAAAAATGATCAAAAGGAAATAAAACTTGGTAGCATGATTTATACATGAAACAGAAGAGGTTACTACAAAGATGTTCTGCAGCGGCACACACATTTCAATGTCATGTGTCGATTTCCTCAAGGAAGTATGCACAACGTCATTAATCTTACAGGCAGAATGTGGCAATGTATTATTTCAAAGCAACACAAAGCTCTCTTATTTAGCTTACCAGAAAGCTAATGCTGCAATTTTCAAAGAGGTTCACATAATTTATACACTCAAATACAACTGAAATATGAGCAACCAGCTCAAACGACTTTTTTCAACACCTGTCATTATGGATTCCCCAAATCTTAAACTGCATTCTGATTCCTTCTGCCAAGACAGCTTTTCGTTATTACGTCACCTTTCTCATAGAGCTCCTCCATCGCTGTCCAGGTTTCAGCTCGGACCTCCCGATTGCTTTTGCCCGGAACATGTGCATCAGGCCAATGTATCAAATAGAGATCTAAAAAAGAAAGACTACTAAAATCTCCAAAAAAATATGTCAACCACACAAAGCAGCATTTTCCCTCCATACTGCCCCCCTAACATACTACATCAAAATTGTCATGGAGTTGTAACTATTATTCCATACATCCATTCATTTCCAATAAACTAAATCTACAACGTTTCATTAACAAGTAAAGGTGGCAAAAGCTGCACATCTGCCTCAGGCTTAGGTCACCATAATCAGAATTTCATGGTCACACTTGCATTTAATAAGCTTTTAACACATAACAAGTCCCATTTAAATCAAAGGGATTTTGGTCAATGCAGTTAAGACTGGACTACTGCTGAAGTGCTACAAGCCTTTGAGTTTGGGGAACATAAATGCTTGGCAGTTCTGGAGATGTTCTATACAATCTAAAAAGTGAGCCCGTTTTTTTCCTTTCTAAAGGATACTTCCATTTATGAATTTCTGTTGGAAATTACAGCACAGCTGCTCTTTCATGCAGGTTTTTGTTTCGGTTATAATTACATTGCTCCAGCATTTGTGATTTTTTTTTTCTCATTACAAAAAAAAAAAAAAAAAGATTATTTTTATGAAATCTTAACATTTTTTAAAACACAATTAAGATTTATAACTGACGAAATTAGCCAAGTTGCTACCGAGATTGGCTGTCTTGGGGTAGGATTTTTTTGCATCTTCTCCATGCAAGAAAACCCTATCTGTCTAGTGAAAAAGGGAGCCTTAAAAAAAAAAAAAAAAAAAAAAAAGGAAGGGGGGGCAGGGAGAGAAAAAAAAAAACCCCAAAAAACATAAGAAATGTACATATTACTGGACTCAGAGTTCCAAATCAGATTATATAAATTTCCAACGTGACAGGACCTAAAACTCCTTCTTAAGTTTGTGGACACTGCTTATCATTCTGAAGGAGAGACATCTAAACAACTGCATTTCTATTTAAACCCTAACCACAGATTCAAACTTCAGGCATCTCAAGCAAAGAGGTGTTGGCCTCTACCTCATATACTTGTCTGACACAAAACAGGAAAAAGAAACAAATTCATGAATGAGATCTTTGTGCGTTACAATATGCCTTTTTAGACCGTTCAAATACAGAGTTAAGAAATTAAAAATTTGAATTGTTTGCAATAAAAAAGGTCTTTTGTTCTTCAAATGTATCACATCATTCATTTACAGGACATCTCTGTGAAAACACATCCTCTGCTATAGTTTTATTTTATTCACATTTAAGGATTGCAATAATGACTAATATACTCCTAGGCTGATATATTAGCTTTCCACCTCTATAAATACAAATTCAACCTTAATTTAAAAGGACAAGCCAGCATAAAATTCACTATAATACACTGGTTCCCGTTTCAGTACATTATTGCAACACTTAAGAGTAAAATCTAGTTAGAACAGTACAAAATTTTGTAGATTAAGATATGTTATAGGTGTATGTAAGAAAAAATGATTTTGGATGCATCTAAAAAATCATGAGCTAAATCTGCACTTACTCATGTATCAATAAGGCACTAGTCTTTCAATCTCAATTGCTCAGACAAGTAAATATGGTTTACATATAATGATTTGCAGAATCTGCATTTGTGTCACATTTAAGAAAGAGTTACTCATTCCTCTGCTGTATTTATTAAGAAAAAATACCAAGATAAGGTATTAGGATTGGAATTTCTTTAAATTTCCTTAAACTTCAACTGATAACTAATATTGGAATATCGAATTCTCATTCTCGTGCATGTAAAGTTTGTGTCAAAATTTCCACTGTCTTACATTAGAAGTAACCCCAACGATTAGCATTTGGAATTACTAATATCAAGTGTTTATTTTTTAATCTTAAATTACATATGCCATTGGTGCATTTACTGCAAAGAGACTACTATATTTTAATTTAAACTTTTCTGCTTGGATAAGGCAAATGCCATCCATAAAGTGGATGTAAGTTATTGGCATCAGATACCTACCTCACTTAAACGTAGAGGAAGTGCCTATCTTAGCATAGAGGAAGTGCCTATCTTTAACTCTTTCTTGTTATGCTCTCCAAGTAGGACTACTATACTTAACTATGCAGAAACAAGTCATTTAGTATGAATAAAAAATCATCAACTTCAGCAAAATTTTGCCAAAAGTTACTTTTCCAGAAGCCTGCCTATCTGGAAGTATCACAGTTTGTAAATGTTCACAAAAATAGCTACACCACAGACCTCCATGTACAAGGATGCTTTGTACTCAGCCCAAGAAATTGAAGCACTCTCAGAAGAACAACTTTAAACAGCTTTGAGAACTGAAGGATCTCTTCAATATTTCACAAATGCATGGAAGAACACATTGTTCTTCCCTGTGCTAGTGTCTGAGACCTCTTCAATGCAAACAGGATTAGCTCTTGGCCCATCACTGTAGAAAGGTGATGTTACCATGTATGTGATGTCCGTATCCTCTTAGGCTGTTCACTGTAATTTAGGCTTTTTTATTGGAATAAAAAATACTTCACACTTAGAAACATAAACATTTAAGATTAGAAAGCATCTACGGAATCACCAAGTACAGTCCTGACTGCTAGAAGGGTTACTGAAAGCGGAGAAAAGGTACCTTATCTCAGATACACACAGCAGAATGGTCTTTCTGCCAGGCAAGCACCAACCACCACAGCACAGCTAGAACTGGAAAGAACAGCACAATACGACGTACCTTGCAATGAGCAATCGAGCTGCCACTCTATTTAAATAAACTAAGCATGGTTATTTTAAGTGAGGATCTGCTTACTTCTACTGCATGTTAGAAAACTTTACATAAGACCTGTGAACAGTAAGCACCTCAGAAACCAAGCTCTACTCTTTCATCTTCATTTATACACACATTCACACCTGCACCCCCACACTTTCTTTCTGGTGAAAGTATTTCCCCCTGGGGGATTACAAGAACACAAACACTGTTATTTTCATTCTGGAGGCAAGAAATTAGTTTTGAATAATTTATCAAAATAGCTTAAGATTCCATTAACCAAGAATTGCAGAACTACCACTGAAGGCTTTTAAGAACAGACTACACTTTAGCTGCTGAGAATGATGTGAATATAGATTTAATTTTGTCTTGTAGTGGGGGGTTGATTAACAAATACTTTGAGGTCTCTTCCAACCATGTTCTTTTTAAAATAAAATAAAAAGAATGGTCCACAGTATCAGGATGCACTTCAGAAAATCACAACCAAGTTTTGTATTTACCAACTTTTTTAAGCATCCCTTAAAGATAATCAAGCTGTGGTGAGGTGCAGCAGTAAATGAGGGCCTAAGGTTCAAACATCAAAACACAGCTGCAGGAAAACTATTCACATGTGAACTGCTTTCCCACATTTAAAACACTGAGTGGCTTGTAACTTCGCAGCAGTCGTGGCACCTACAATCAACACAGTTCCTCTTAATTCAGCAGCATGTTGTGAAAATAGAAGTTTGTGATTCTAATCAAATTGCTAACGCTATAAATATATATATATTTATACTTAGGTACAGATGCGCACGCGCACACAGAATGAGTCAGAACTCACTATAACAAACCTGCTTTTGAAGAACAGGCCCTGGATCATATCAAACCTAAAAGCAAAACCACATTTTTCAGTGTTTTGCACAGTTATCTCAATGCAATGGCAATGCCTAGACTTTTTTTCATTAGTATTCTATTGGAACAAGGATCAACAATAAGTCACTTCCAAAACGTCCTGAATTAATACGCGATCTGAATTGGGTGCATTATCATCACTCAGATGCAAGAAATTACCGAGACCTATTAAACTGAATATGCTGATACGACAAAGATTTGCCCAACTCCAGATGTGGATGTGTGATAGGTTAAATTTGGCTGAATCTGACAAACTCAGAACAGTCACAAGGAAAAAAAAATGTTTATGAATTCAGGAACCCATGAATCACATTCAAGAAGTTACTTTGGAGGTTTGATCTAAATCCTAAGGAATGTATTCTGCCACTGCCAAACCTGTAACATTTGCTGCCATCTCATATTGGTTTACTGTGACTGCTAGTTGGAGGACCGCATTTAGAAAATGCAAGGGGAACCTCTGTTATAACCACTGCCCACAAATAAGAAAAAAAATCCAGCTTCTCATGGACCTACAATCTCCTGATTCGAACAAAAACCCTGGAACACTGTTCGCCTAATACCACTGAAACTGTCTATTAAAAAAGTTTCATAATGGTGTTTTACATGGAACACTCTCTTAAAAAGCAGTGACTGCCTCAAATCTGTTTCATCAGCTGGCACTTTCTACTGCTAACGCACAGATTTACCAACTACTTTCACCACATCTTAATGCAGTCTGCATGGATGGACTGTAGCCTACGCGGTCCTCAAGGAGACGTTAACAAGACTTTCCTTGGAACAAAGCTTAGCTGCACAATTAGCTGCCAGGCCCCTAGAGCTTTTTCTTTTTCAGTCCCCTGAACGGCTAACTTTCCCTCTAACATAACGGTGTAACTTATCTAGGATCTTGCAATTTTCTACATGAACCACGTATCTTTTTGGAAATGCTGCGAACCACCACGTATTTGGTTAATACATGATGAAATTAGGAAATTCAAACTTAGAGTAATGCTTTGCTCCACATCTCATATTTCTATTTCATAGAAAAACTGCTGGCTAGAACATGCCTCTAACTACATTAATTTACTTTCCTTAACAGGCTTGGACACAAATTGCTGTTATTACTAGAACTTTTCCTGTCATGGAATTTCATGCCCTCTCTATTGCACAGACTGGCCAGCAGAAAGGTGACGGAAAATGCAGGTATGAATGAAAGCAGAGCTAAGGTATCTAAGCTTCAAGTCTACAAGCCTGTAACTGTATTTGCAAACCAGTCTTCTGTATTCTATTTACTTTTGTTATGACTTTTGACAAGCCTCAAAATTTCCAACCAAAAGTCCTTACTCTAAACATTTGTGAAACACTTGAAAAGTTCATGTTTCAAGGTGCTCCCACTTTTTGTTTGAAAATCCTTCCAATGGCACCTTCCAGTTCAGCTGTGTTCAGACAGAGATATATGACTCCCTACAGCGTGATGCTTTTTACAAACCCCGTGAAACATACCACATATTGTACCTCCTCTAAGGGCCTCCTTCACCAGAACATGTAGCACAGAACATAGAATCCAACCTCATCTCCTTGACACAACAGCAGATCGTATGTGCCTAACAGTTATTCTGTCATCCCATCCCTCTGGTGGAGGTCACCATCCTCACTGACAGATCCGTGAATTGCACATGAAGTATTTCCTAACTCATCACAGTTTACAGAACATCATTAAAACAAATTGAAGCCAGCATCGATTTAGCTCACCGTGTTTGAATAACTGGTCATTCAGGAAGACCTTTATAAATTGTTCAAACATCTCCACATTAATGGAAGAAAGCAGAGGAAGAAAAGGAGGGAAGACAGGAGACTGGGAGATGGGAGACTGGATATGAAGTTCTGTTTATGCCAGACCACGGAGTCCAGACCACTCACTTGGTGACAGTATTAGTGCATTTCTAGCTCTCAGATATTTTTTCCTCAGCTCACAAACTTCTGCTTAGCAGCAATATCCAAGCTGAGTATTTGTGCGAGCACCTACTTTAACCAGTCTGCTACCTGAGAAAAAAGCAAATTACTGAAAGGAATCACTGAGAATGATTTCCTGGAAGTGAGTCAAGTTTTCCTCTCATTGGCATTCAGTACCAGTGCCATAGAAAGCACAGGAAAAAAGAAAGCAAACACAAAACATAACAAACAGAAAGCAGAGGGAAGGACACATGTTATTTCTCTATTTAGAGGACAAAACCAAGGACTGAAACTTTTTTTTTTTTTTTTTTTTTTTTTAAATGAGAGTCTCCTTGCAGTGACCTGTATTTGCATGGGACAGAGAAGAAGAAATATTAATTCATTTTGATTTACTCTGTACCTGTGCAGGCAGTTCAGGGATGCATTTCCATTAGGAATGGAGCCAAAGATGTGCATATAAAAATAAGTCTTTAACAGATACAGGTTTTGCCTCTTCATCTTGAGAAGTACCAGGCAAAAAAGCCAACAAACATAGCACACAGCTGCTATCAATAAATGATTCCACAAAATCTGTACTTCAAAAGAGCTGTTCATTAGAGTTTGATTATTGGTAACAGGTGGACAGAGTGAGGAAAGAGAAGCATATACGCGTTTTCAGGACACTAATAATGTTCAACCGATTATTCCTTGATTGTCAGCATTAACACTCTCTCCACCAGTGTCATTATTTTAGGTTATTACTTTAAATTCATCTTTCTCCCCCTCCACTTTCTTTTGATTAATCTAGCTAGGCAGGAAGAAGTAAAAGCAGTTTAAAACATATCTTTTTTTTTTTTTTTATCAGGTTCCACCACTCTTGTGATCTGTTACACAGAATTAATTGTGGTCACTATTGCAGTTTGTTGCCTGTCTAAAACAGTAGTAAAAATATCACATCTATGAGAAGACTATGAGAAGGTCATGACCAGGGTATACTTAAAACTAAGTCTAACTCAGTGTTAAATTTAGTCTTCTCAAGTCTTATAGACACTTCTAACTTTTTCCCTGAAGTATATTGCAGCAGACAGATCAAACCAAAGGCAGTTATTTATATATTTTTAGAAGTGTCAATAATCCTGCAAAATAACTTGTAGAAAGGACTCTCATTCTCTGAGATTTAGCAGACCACACAAGAGCTTAGGCATTTCTGTGTCCCTGTTAACAATAAATTATTGTCAAGTCTGTGAATCCTTGTTCTTTTTTAGGTTTTGGGTGTTTTCAGCAAAATATATAGCACTCATGTAGTTGATCCTCAAATCAATTTAACAATTAAATGCATTTCTACAAAAAACACACCTTAATCTGTTTTAAAAGATTTGCAACAAGGAAAAATTATGTGCTCTCAGTTATATGCATGCAAATTTCCTAGAGAATAAACAGAACAAGAAATTTGCAGAAGTGTAAAAGGCAGGATTTGGCTACTGTAATCTACCTGTAATCTACACTGTAGCACATACAGTGTTTTACAAGAATTCATTCATCTTTCAAAGGTTCACAGAGAAGGCATGGTAAATGAGTTATATTAAAGATTCATACCAAGATAGTCAACACCAAGTCTTTCACATGACTCCAGGCAGGCTTTTTTTGTGTTTTCATAGCCATAATCACTATGCCACAACTTGGTGGTTATCCAGAGGTCCTCCCGCTTCACACCACTCTCTTTAATGGCTTTTTGGAGAAGAGATTCACAGCCGTATCTTTTTGCTGTGTCAATATGACGAATGCCACATTTCTGTAATGCATGGACCACAGCATCATGGGAATAGCCACCTTGATGGGAAGTACCTAAACAAAAGAAATTAGAAAATTAGAAGTGAATTATGAGTGACATATTTCTTTTTTGATTGATTGTTTCCCCCTCCTCCTTTTTATTTTTAATTAGTGTTGTCACAGAACCTTCTTTTTGAATTCTCACTTCACAAAGCAAAGAAATGGGCCCTGACAGGCAGTGTGTCCTTACGGATCTCTAAAGATGCTAGGTTGCTGATGCTGATCAGAAAAAATAAAAAAAAAAGAACTGTAAAGAAGTGAGATCCTAAGTCAGGCTGAAGAACATCAAACAGAAAATAGATACATTATGAAAACCCAGTATATGACGTTTAATTTTCATATAGGAGCACAACATTTACAGATGAAACACTAACAACATGAAACAAAATTTATAACTTAAAACCAATTTACTTTGCAGAAAGCATATCATGAAACATTTACTGTTTTGAACTCCTGGTAGTTCCACGTTATTACTGCATGGTGGAACCCCAGACTGGGCCGTGCTGCAGGTGCAATTCACATAACGTCAAGCTCAGCAGTAACCAGAACAATGGAATCCTGCACAGGAGTTAGAGAACTGGTACACCGGGAGTCTCGGTAACAAAGTCAAGTAACCCTCATTGTGTAGGTATTCACTGGATGCACAAAAAGTGTATTTTGCTTGTCAAGGGGACGGAAGGAGGAGGAGACTCAGCAGGAAAAGCAACCAGCAGGAGGACCGTCAGATAAAGAACTGGTTGAGAGCAAGGAGGATGATATTTCTACTTACCCTTTCCTGTTAGTTGTTCTTCCTGCCATGAGCCCCTCACCCATTCACCCCCACTCAGACTTCCCACAAACAGTATTTTCTACAGTTTGTTTGAGGAAATGCTCAGTCAGCTATTAAAGCCAGCTTCTAAGGTGATGTCTGGTACTTAAAGGCCCTAATTCCAGAAACAGCAGTCAGCACGCAGATGGCTGCAATGCTATCTGCAGAAGGACTACAGGTCAAAGAATAATAGAAAACGAAATTTGCATCCATTGGTAACTTTCTCTTTTCCTCCAGACATAGTATTTATTTGTACCTTAAGCACCGCTATCTGCGCATTATGAAGTTAACAAGTGTGTAAGCTCACCCAGATGGTCAGAAAAAGGAAACAAACACAGTTACCTCAGATTCACCCACAGCGCTTCCCATACCTGAACTGGTGAGAGAATGCCCAGGGCAGCGTGCGTCCCCCTCACACACAAGTACGTGCACACAAGAATGAGCGCTTACAAAGTCCTCGTGCATGAACAAAAAGCCAGGATCTCCCAGATGCTTATTGTCTTTGTTCATGAAAGTCAATGCTACTTCTATCATCCTGCTCACCACGGGCACATCATTTCAGCTATATTATGGACTATTATACACAGACACCTGAAGAGCATGAACTGCTGATCACAATGGGACAACCCCTCATTACATTTAGCATGTACAGAATTTGGAGTATTCAATTCTTGATTTACCTTCATAGATTTTAGAGTGATAAAATATTATATTCCTACAATTTGGACGTGCATATTGTAAGGATTTTACCTTCCTATTGTACACAAAGTTATAATATTTTAAAAGGAAATTTAAAAGATTTTTTTCTCCATTGCCACTAATTATGACTAATACTGTAACTGGTTTAATTTCTGAACCATCTACAGATAATGTCCCTACAACTTGCTTTACACCAAAAAAATAAGTTAAGCTAATTCAAATCACACTTTTAAAACTGCTATTTCACCGTCTTCATAAATGTTTAAGAATTTGATGAATGCAACTACTATGCATCTATACACAAAGAACACACATGCAATTATTATATTATTCAGATACTAAAGGAATTTTATTAAAAATTACATAACTGACATAGAAAAAATACTATACTTTTTCATAAGAATCCCTTTTAATAATTTGGTATTGGTGCCAAATAAATTAGGTTGCAATTATTATGCCTGTTTCTGGCTGAATGGACTTCTCTAAGCACAGAATGAATGGAGTTCATTTAGAGGTCTTGCAAATGAACTCAGACTCTTTTCATGCATAATGGATTTCAGTAAGAACATTTAGGACAAACAGCTTTTTTTTTTTTTTTTTTTTTTAAATTTAACCCTTTTAAGGTAAAGGGAGAGAGTGGGAGAGACGGAAAATTCAGGATGTACTTGTTATTGTTCCCCATTCCATGACAGCACGCACACTTATTTCAGAGGAAACAGAGACCAAGATTACCCTTGAGGTAATTATCCTAATTTCTGTTCCTCAAGACGAATTACAACAGTCCTGATGCACTAAATAAATTAATGCTTAAGAACTATTTCCCCTCTCCTCCCCCCCAAAAAAAGAGAATCATGATTTACTTTCTCTCTCACTTTCTGGGGACCTTCTGTCTTCATAATCTGCGAGAAATATGAAAATATTATCTGAAAATATAAAAATGTCCTCTGATATGAATAACTATGGCTACTTGAGATCAATGGAACCACTTCCATTAAAAGAGTTCAGGTTGGAGAAACTGTGGGCTGGATATTCAGAGATCATCTCACAGATTAATTCTATTCTGACATCAGTAGGCAATAAAAACACCTAGATGACAAACAAAACACCAGGAAAAATACCATTCCTTTGCTGATTGATCTTTAAGTAGTCACTTCAGAAGAAAACTCTCAAAAGAAAAATATTAAACCCTCTTTTACTGATGTTTACGTACTCACTATATGCATGTTACTATATACCATAATAAGCTTGAAATACCTTGTTCTATTAGTTTTATTTCTGTTATTTCAACATTACGTCAACATTAGGGCTATCTAACACATCTTTACCAATTTCACACTGTGAATATACTGAAGTATTTGGTGTCACTACAACTTGATCCCACTGATACCTTATGACATATGATAAAACATAAAATGCTGCCTACACACACAGCAAATGAACATACAACACATTTTGAGGTTTACTGCTGATCCATTCACTAAATGGTGTGTCTCTTCTGCAGGCTGGCTCAAGGACAGGCAGTCTCTACTTACTGTCCTTGCTTACTGTCATTGAAAGAGGCTGCCACAGTGTTTCCTCTTCGTCTTTCACCTACTTTTGCGTTCATATGACTCCCTGACAAGCTGATTCAGATTGCTGAACAGCCAAAAAAAGCGTAGTTTTACAATTATTCAGGAAGCTGAGGAAAACAAAACTCAAGATTTCAGGCAAGGAATGGGGAGAAAAATAGAGCAAGAAAAACCTCCCTTTCAGCAGCAGTAGTTAAATAATTTGATATATTCCGTGTTTTTTACTACAACAAAAAAGGTAAGTTGTATTCAAGCCAACCACAAAGAGATTAGAAAGTCCTTCTCCACTAACTTGTCTCCTGGAGCCCTTCTTTCCTGATGTTCCCCAGCACTATCACCGGTGCTGCTCTTGCACAACCAGGTAAGGTCTCACTGACTTTCTCTAACTATAGCACAGAACCCAAGTGTTCTTGCTGCTGCATTTTGGCTCAGTTTTTTCTTAATTGGGTCAGTTACCCTGCGTATCATATTTAGCATCGCATGACGACGTATTCTTTGCATCCTCTCTTCCTTTTGAGAATGGAGGGGTTTTCCTTTGCAGCAAGTGAAATCAAAGTCAAGCTTGTTATGAAGCTCTCTTTCTCCATAATTTTCATAAGGCAATTGCAGAGCATTTCTAGTTATGAAATGTGGTTGCACTCAAATTTAATCACAACCAATTTTATGAAATAACTTGGACATTTTTACTCGGATCCCGAGAGTGTCACCTAGTAAAGCGTACCTAATGGAGCAGGTGCCCTTGCAGGAAAGGAACCTACGGAGGTGATGGGTTTCTACAAGAACCAGTAGGATGTCATCAACGTTAATTGACAGGCACTGAGCAGACGTGTAGTACGTAACCAACCCTAAAGAAGTACTAGACAAGTTTAGCTAAAACTCAGCCATTTAAGACCTAGGACCAAGCTGTGTAAGAGGTGCAGGAATAACGGCATTTGGTGAGGCTACAACACAAAAATGCCAAAGGGTGCTGTAACTCTGACAGCCAGGTGCTGATAAAGGTGGTTCTGTATGGATATGGTGCAAGGAGCTGCAGCTGTTGAAGTACAGGCATAAATTAGCTTCTGACCTCACAGGACAGTGGGGAGGCCCCCCAGAGCACTGCACGACGGCAGGTACTTCCATACAGTAACAGCGTATGGGCACAAGGAGATTTACCAGAGAACTTGACAGAGGTCTAAAGTTACACTGACACACATTTTATGGCATTACAACAATCCTGCAAGCATAGCTTCATGTTATTCAAGCACTGCTGTGCTAAGATATTGCTAACAGACCTGATCTAAGTCTAGAGATTACCAAGTTTCTCTTGCCTCTGTAAAAGCTGTTAGACAGATACCACTTTTTTTTTTTTTTCTAGTTCTTTTTGACTGAAGCTTTACACTGACATTTCAGACACTTTTGCTAAATATAATCCGCTGCTTAGTGCAAAGGGGTCACTCTGGGACTGTTTTTCTCCTCTGTGCCTCGGTTATAATAAGCTCAGACTTCAATAACGTGAGGAAGGAAAGTATGCAGGCAGGATCTTCAACTCCACAATGCTACTCAGGCACCTAGGAACAGACTGCGGGAATACAGCCTAGGCACAGTGTGAGAGCAGGAGAGAGCCCCAACATGATTATGTATGCAGGGAAAGGGAAGCCAGAATTGCTAGTTTTCGCTCTTCCTGAGAGGAAGGAAGAAGTGGCAATGAGCCACTGCTGACAGAAGTGCTCTATTCCCTCCATCCCAAAGAGGGTCAGACTGTGAAGGATATTCAGATCACCTACCGTAACATTAAGGTGCATCTCTGATCTAGACACACCTTTAGAAAAGGAGTTATAAAAGCAATGCCACAGGAGCCCACAACGAGCCCGGGAACTCTGCAGGCAGCACCCATTATCAGCGGGGTGCTGGAGCTCTGCAACCACCACTAGGATGTGTTTCTGGCAGTAAAAATACACTATCACCAAAAAAAAGCAACCGTTTTTCCCCTGCAGGAATAAAGGTCTTTCCAGTTGAAAATGCCAGCTATTTAAATTATCCAGCCGTCATACACAAGTATTTTTATCATTGATAACTTCTCAATTAAATTTATATGGAAGGCCAAACCCCGACGTATCATTTGAAAGGTACACTGTGAATGTGTAACTCACATAGAAATTTCATAAGCAGAGCGGCAGCACACATTGAAATGCCTTTACAGACAGACTGCCAAATGTTGAAGCCTTTTCTTTCACTCCCCACTTTCCCACCACTGAGAGAACTATTTCTCATTAACAACCAAATTGGTTTCAGATGCTCTGCTATAAGATGTTACCTTAGAAACTGTTTGGTAAAAGACTGTGGCTTCCTTCCATAGAAATCTCAAGCAGTGAAAAGGCAGATTTTCTGGCATAAATCAAATCCAATTTCTAAGGTTCACTAAACCTATTCTCCTCGGAATAATGTTTTGTGACTAGATCTTAGCAGTTAATAGTGCACGAAGAATTGCTGGTGTGAACCAGTTTTAAATGATTTTCATTCTATTCCCTTTGTTAACTCAATTGAAATTACTTCCAGTACTGATCATACCTTGATAGAACCTTCAGCTTCATAACTAGTAAGGATGATACGTGCCATATACGGCAAATAAAGAGACTGAATACAACTATTAGTGTTATTTTCCTCCTTTCTTATACATCTTCCTAAACTACTCTGTCTAATAAAGATTACATCAATTGATTGACAATATTAGAAATTTGGAAACACAATGAATGACAGACCTGTGACACAATTTTCCTTCTTCAAACAACTTTCACACACACACACACAAAAAGCATGATTAAAAGGAAAAAAGAGATGCAAGTACTAAGTCCGTAGCTTGTACTTAAGTAGCATATTACCACCATCATTCCCTCTGTGAAAGTTTGACTTAAGGATAAATTATATGTAGCATTTACAATTAACCATACTCGGCATACAATTAAGTAGGATAGCAATATTATAAAGCTTAGTTAACCTTAGATCAATAATTCAACACCAATTAAAAATATCGTAAAGATAATACTACAGAAAAAAATAGAGAATTGCAATTTATAGTGATTTGACAAAAAGCAATGTATGTATAACTCATGATTGTAAGACCCTAACTGAAGATGATGTTCAAGCTGATGGCTAACTTGTTCCACTGTAGTAGTGCCCTTGATGCCTACTCAGACTACCCAGAAAGCAGCTTGTGGATCACAGAAGATCCCACTGCTGCTAAATGACGGCCCTGGAAAGGTCTGAGCCTTGCAGCATCCCACTGATACCTAATGGCATTCACAAGTTCAAAGGACAGCAGCAACGCAGCCACCCGCGGGGCAAACAAGCTGAACAATACAGAACATTTTAGATTAAATGCTTTTTATCCACATCACCTAAGAATTTAAAATGTATTTTCTCAAGGCTCAGAAGACAAGCAGTGTTTCTTGTAGCCCCTCCTCTCACACTGCACATTCAGCCTCAGACCAGCACTAGAATGCAAAGTCCATCCATTCAGGCGTTAAGCCTAGGCAACAGAGCTTCGTTATGAAACTGATGTAAAGCCACAAAGATACCATTCCCCTTTCTCTCCTCTCTCCCCCCTGTAATGAGGATTTTGTATCACACTCTGTGCTGGAGGCACTTTACATAAACATTAGAAGAACTGAAGAAAGTTTAGGAACCAGTACTTCCCTCCTCCCCATTCGGAGGCACGAGGAACTACTGCAACTTCGGTTACAGCAGCATGTGACTTCACCATTCAGTGCTGCCAGAACTACGCTAAGGAGCTCTGGCAAAGAAAAAAGGTATGACAACTAAAATCTGCTCTGTGAAGGCCGAAAGATAAAAGTCAGGCTTTTTTTTCATTAAGTTTTGTATCATTTTTCTACATTACAGAAGCATGGTGCAAGACAAAAGTTGAACACCCTGGAGCTTGCTTCTCCGTTCACTTCAGGCTGGTTACAAATAATTCATTCATCTAATGAGCCATTAAGCTTGTATGATTTGAAAGTATTACCAACAGAGTTTCCTACACTTTCTTCACGACGTCTTTCCTCAGAAAATGAGGCTTGGGACTATGGCTACAATTACTCTCAAGAATCTATAACGTTCACTCAAACTGCATTGCCTTTCTTGCAGTCATTATTGGCACTATAGCGCACTTAACTAATATTTAGGCCGTCCACTTCTTCTGCTTCATGTGGTACTGTAGGATCCACACTTGCCACAAAGTGATCACAGATTTTTTATTATAAACCTTTAATTTCTTTCAGTTCTATTTTATGCAAGTGCTTTAAAAGTATAGTCCTGAAGTCCTTATCAGGAACATTAAGTATTCTTCTCTAGATTGGACTTGTTTAGAAAAAAATATATTAAAAAAAAATCAAATAAACCCTCTGTTCTGAATGAACCAGATAGTAAAAATTAAACTTCTGCGGGATATATGATATTTTTTTTATAAAGCAGTAAAGACTAAATTTTTAAAACTTCTTGCACAAAATAACCAGGCAAAAGCCAAAATGGGCTGGTTTTAACACCAGAGGATTAAATATAACTTTCTGGGAGTAGAAAATGCTGTTTGACCATTTTTCTTTGATCTATGAAAATGTGAATAAAGTCTTTTTCTATTTAATTCACATACTTATATAACTCTAATGCTAAAGAGGTTTTGGAGTTTTTCTGGAAAATGGAACACAGGAAATAATGTGACATTGAAGATTAAGAAAACTGTCCTTTTTACAATCAGGCTCAAGGTAAAATCCCCTGTAAAAATATAAAAAGTTGGCTTCAAGGATTTGTAGGTATACAAAGAGCAGACAAAGCAGCAATTTCCTCCAGAAACAAACACACACCACATGTATTTCTGTACTGTTCTGTACTAGGGACGCTCTGATACAAGCAGAAACTTGCCCAGTATTTTCCCTCGGATGCATTTACTAACACCCTCCAAAACAACATGTGCAGTGTTTAGTCCTTTTAGGAGGCCAGTACATTTATCAGGTTAGGAGAAGACGCGCATTTTACCCCCCCGTCTCCATATACCCCCATGGAACATGGCCACATTCTGTACATACGCGAGAAGTCAAATATATGGAGGCCCTCAAACTCAAGTACGGCTTCTCAAGGTCAGATCTCCTGAAACGGTGGATGAATTGAAGCACAAAGATTTATAGCTGTGGCATTTTGTTCATCACAAGAGGCTATTAAGGAAACTTGGTAACCATGGGTGAGAAGTAAACTCCTGACAGAACTGGGGAAAAAAAAAAAAAAAAAAAAAAAAAGAAAGTTGAGACATAAAACAAAGGGCAGAAATAAACAGGCAATTCTTATTACGCGGTAAGATTAATTGGGGGGAGTGCCATAGGTCTTGGTATCAAGACCACTGTTCCATAAATTTCCTTAAGAACTGAAGCCATGAAAAACCAAGAGCCATGGGAAGGAAAAAAAAAAAAAAAAAAAAAAAAAAACAGTAACAGTTGAGAACAAGAAGTGAGGGCTTGAATCTGCTGCCACTGAACTGAGAGCTAAAACCTCATTTGATTCCAGCCCCAGCAGGACTGGGTCTTTTTTCTGAGCGCAGTTAAGTTTAAAAATGACTGTGAACAACTCTACAACTCTATGATTCACAATAATGCAGCAGATAACTATATTACAGTAATGGATAATGGAAGGAAACATTAAGATACTTCTACTCAGCATTAAGGTTCAGATTACATACAGCTTTTCAAGGAGAAAAAAAAGCAAAACTCAATGTAATGAAAATGAAGTAATTTGATTTCATGTTTTTCTCCGTGAGGAAAAGCTCCCTCCTCATACCCGCATGTAATTAATTTTATACTTTGGTAGGAGGGGATCAGGAGATGACTCTTTTTTGTTGTTTTAAAATCTCATCAAGTTACTAATCATACTGAAACTTGAGAATTATATAGAAAAAAAAAAACTTTACAAGAAAACATTCTGTGTATATTTGTGGTATCACCAACAAATTCTGTCAGGAAATCACATGCTATTTGGCCAAATCCCTGAATTTCCTGATTGCCATCCCCACATCCTAGCCCCTCAAGGTAAAAAAAAAAAAATCTTTTCTGAAGGGAATCGAGAATCAAGAGAGCAAGAACAAGTCTTAAGAGATGGCTATAACTGAGATTTTGGGGAACTTCTGTAGTAAACAAATGTAATTTTATTTTTTTGAAACAGTCACGTACAGAGCTTCCCCATTCGCAAAGTTTTAAAATGCACCGGTCTGCTTATTTTTAGTTGGAAAATAGAATAAAGCATTCGGAGAGGCATAGTGGTGAACAAATGAAATACATTTTAGCACTAAGAGACTTTATCATCAAGTCTCCGTCATACCACAAAGCTTTCCAACAAAGAGCAATGTCATGCTAAATTCAAGCATGACATTCAAGCTAAATTCAGCACATACATAACCCTGAAAAAGTTTCCTAATATTTTAGTTAAGGGAAGAAAAGTCCTCATGCTACTGAAGTATATCCAAATGCGTTAGAGGGTAGCATTTTTACCCACCAAGCTTTCAAAAAAGGAAAAATAAAAAAGGAAGTGGAGACTTTCGAAGTGGGGGCTTCCTACATAGCTGCAGTAAACATGAACAATACAACTGTATGAATTAACTTTTCCAAAGCCCAAAGAGGACAGTATTTTGTGTACAGCTTTGACAAGTGGTCCATTTTCAAGAGTGTTGTTTTCGATAAGGACCAAGTATCCTGCAGTTAAATTAAGACAATACAAGAATATGCACTTCCCCACTACAGCACAAAGACTCGCAGCAAAGTATGCAATCCTTGGAAACATGTAGCTCCTATGCAAAAGTGCAACTATAACGACTTCAAAACTGTCATTTTATACCAGTTATTTGCCCTGTTTTTGTTTTGTTACAGTAAATCTTGCAAATAGAGAAAGAAATTATAGTTATCCCATTAGCACAGTAAACTTACCCATTTTCTAAACCAATCTAAAGCCATTATGAACTAGTGTACTCTCCTGGGCATACTTTTACACTTGCATCAAGCATTAGGGCCAAAATAACAATTATTTTCAGACAAACCTACTCTACTTTCTACTTGAAAGAAGCCTCTAATGAAAATTACCATTACCTGTAGACATGCCTGACCCCCCTGCATGTGAATAATACTGTCTAAAACAACTGTTCGAATTGGAGCATAAGAAATACAAAGTTATCAACAGTTTTTAAAATCACGCAATAAACAAGAAAGATGTAGATCATTTTTCTTCGTTAAATAAAACTTCAGCTATACAGCATATTTCTAACACAAAGGTGGGCTGCCTTAAAATACTTTGTAGGTATCTGAGGAAAGCCTTCTTGTTTTACCATTGCTAGCAGACTTGTCTTTCTTCTGGACACAATACAGATACAACACAGAATCTGAATACACATGTAAGTAAACACAGAATTTTGTATGTACAGATTTTGGCACATTGCTCTGAGTAACCTTTCAGACTGATCATAAATTTTGCACACTGTATAACCTGTGGTGTACAAATCCATCATTCTCACTAGAGACTGTAAACTAACCAAAGAACACTCAACTTCCTTCTTTCCTGTCTCCCCTTTTTGCATCAAACCATGAAAAACTTACCACACTTCTCCTATACAAATTAAGAAGCCAAAGCAGCTGGGACATAGAAACCCATTCTTAAAAAAGAAAACCCTGTTAAAAACAAAAACACAACACTTTTTAACATCTGAAGCTTGGACAGGAAAAGCAGGTATTTTTAATAGAATGCTATCCTAGACAGTTGTTGCACTCTCTCCTGAGTAAGGTGCTCTGACTGAAAACACGTTAAACGTTTCCCACTGCAGCTCTCGTTTGCTCTGTGAAAGGGGTTTGACCAACCTGGAAATAACTTGCATATCTTTCTGGCCTGCCTTACAATTGACATGACTGGATAGTTGCAACTACCTTAACATAGCATATTCATCTTCCTAAAGCTTCATAGAGATTACCTAGCAAGAGGGAACATACATGCTCGTTACCTCGAAGATGACTTACCATAGATGAGTTATGCCTGCACACTTAGAAGGATAAGACGATCAAATCTTAAATCCTGCAGAAAATGCCTTCCCATTGAGGAAAGTTCTTCTCTAGTTTATTGCTAGGTGATTTTTTCTGTGCCACAAACATTAGTTAATTGTAGTGAGGTTCTAACAAAAATAAGCCATTAAGTTGTAAAAGTGTAGTAAGTGGGAACAGCTACCATAAAGGTCCCATTGTGTCAGGCTGCCTATCTTGGTATTTATAGCTTGACCACAAATGCAAGTGTGGTGAGTCTTGAGTGTTTTTTTTTTTTTTATTTGTTTTTTTGGTTTCAAATCTGCAATGTTTTTGCAGTGTCTATCATGAATTTCTCAAAATTATCTGACTAGTACCCACCTATTAGAAGGTCCTCAAAAAGCTGCAGAATACATAAGCAATATGTCAAATGTTACGCTATCAAGACAAGAACAGAAAAGTGAGGTCAAAGAACCAAATCCTGCTCTTTGTGACAACACTGTATGTCAAAGGAAGCTCCTTGAAAGCTACAACTGACAGCATTTATTGGGCAAGAAATTTGCAAACTTAATTTTTTTTATAATCTATGTTGTTATCCATTTTATTGCATTTGAGTTCAGGCTGACAATGAACTACTCAGCACTTACTAATATAACTAAAGGACAGCAAGAACGTGATTTCGTAGTGAGTACAAAGGAGTCTTTCTGCCTGTCTACTTTCTGTCTGCTTCTTCTTCCAATCACCCAAGTAATGGGTCACAATCTCCAGTAGAAAAACGATGACTGAGCATAGCCTGAAATACAGTTCTGTAAGCTTTGTTCAAATTATTTTGGATGAGCATTGCTAACTCTAGCTATTCATTTAGTGTTTCTGGATGAAAACTTAACCCTATTAAAACGAAAAGCCAACTCCTACCAACTTAAGTGGCTTAATACGCTCTAAAATCCTAAGCTCCAATTTTACCCTGCTTTACACTAATGAAAATCCTAAATAATTGCTCTGAAGTCAGTACACAGTCATGGGATGAAGATGAAAAGAGCACACGGGTCATTTTATTTTTTTGCTTAGCCTGGTACTTGTGTGACTGGTTAGCTCTGGTGTCACTGACCAAGAATGTAACTGCCTTTGGTTCGTACGTTGGATATCTGAAACAATGAAAAACCTGGGAACCTGGGATATCAAATCAGTTCACGACAAGATCGTATTGTGAAGGTAGAGGTGACTGCTAAGGGTACTCACGTTTCAGAGTATGTTACCAATGGAAGAGACATCTGCAAAGATTGCAAAGAAGAGACAGAAAGAGATCCTCAGATGCCACGCAAAAGCTCCAGGAGAGAAATCAACTACTTATTTTTTACCACCGATAAAAACTAATTAACGTAAAACATGCAGCTATACTAACAACTACATAAAAAGACAACTCCTCACTAAGAAGGAACGTCAGAAGAACCAGATGCTGCGACCAGCGGCCCCCGACGTGCGCGGCCCTCGTGCCACTCGCCCGCCGCGGGCAGCGCCCAGCCCCGCCAGCCCCTGCTCCTGGCACGCCGGCACCGGCACCTCTGCGGGCCCGAGGCACGGCCTTTACCCGTTAAACACGCTGGCTCTTCCGAGCCGTGGACAGATCCAGCAATCTGTCAGACTTAGGACTGGTAACGGCATGAACCTGATACGCCAACGTAGGGCGAGGGAAGCGCTACAGGGCTTTTTTCTCCCCACTTGCCGTTCGGCAAACATAAAAGCCTCCCCCCTGTCCTCAACCTGCGGCCTCCCCCGGCCACCCTGGGCGTGGGGGAAGCTCCTGGGGTGCGGCCTGCGGCCGGGCCCGCCGCCAGCCCCGGGGGACTCACCGAGCCCCAGCACCGGGATGCTGCGGCCGCTGCGCAGCGGCACCGCGGGGCCGCCGGGCGCCTCGCCCCCCCATGCCGCCGCCGCCGCCATATCGGGCGCCGGCGGCCTGCGGACTACAACTCCCGGCGGCCTCCGCGGCCGCCCAGCGCCGCAAAGCGTGGCGGCGGCGGGAGGCAGGGGGGCCTCGGCGGTGAGGCCCGGCAGGGCGGGCGGGCGGTGACGGGAGAGGTAGGCCTCAGCTCACGGCCGTTTCCCTGCCGCGGCAGGCGACGCTGCCGGGCCTGACCAACCCCCCCACCATGCTGTACCTGATCGGGCTGGGCCTGGGGGACGCCGAGGACATCACGGTGAAGGGGCTGGAGGCGGTGCGGCGGTGCCGCAGGGTGTACCTGGAGGCCTACACGTCCGTCCTGCCCGCGGGGCGGGAGGCGCTGGTAGGTCGGCACGGGGGGACGGGCCGGGGGCTGCACGGCCCGCGGCCGGGCCCGGGGGAGGAATCGGCCCCTGCCCGTGAGGGGAGCGGAAATTAAATACGGCCTCCTTCCTGCGAGCGTGCAGATAACTTCTATGTTTTTAACTAAATACACTGTGTGGGAGAAAGCAGTCATAAAAATACACGCGTTAGAACTCATGTCCTCACTGGGCACAGGAAGATAACGCTTAACGTTGCAATAAGACAAAAAGCAGGACCGGCTTGCCCGTGGGACAGGCGTCGTATCCCCAGGTCAGCGGTGGAGCACGAGGCAGAGCGCTGCGGTGTGACCCAGCCGGCACAGCAGCCCGGAACCCCCGCGGGGTGGGGAGAGCCCTTGGGGTGCAATTAGAGACAGCTTAACGGGACAGAAAAGGAAGAGAAGTAAGACCGATGATAATAGAAATAATACTAGAATGTGCAAAGCAAGTGGTGCACGATGCAGCTGCTCACCACCCGCTGACCAATGCCTATCCCATCCCAAGCACTGCCCCCCCCCCAGGCCGCCACCCCATGTCATTGTTCAGCGTGACACCACACGGTATGGGATGCCCCTTTGGCCAGTCTGGGGGAGCTGTCCTGCTTCTGTCCCCTCCCAGCTCCTTGGGCACCCCCAGCCTGCCCGCTGGGGAGTTCTCAGAGAAACTGAAAAGTCCTTGGCTCAGTGTAAGCACTGCTCTGCAACAAGTAAAACATCAGTGTGTTATCAACGCTATTCTCATCCTAAATCCAAAATACAGCACCATACCAGCTACTGGGAGGAAATTTAACTATCATAGACAAAACCTGGACACAGAGTAAAATGTTTCCAAACCATAACTGACTTGGTACTTTTATGTATATAGAATCATAAAGGTTGGAAAACACCCCCAAGATCATCGTGTCCAACCATCCCTCTACCACCAATATCACCCATTAAACCATGCTGCCCAAATTTGCTCAGTACTGCTCAAAATAAAAACACTCTTTTTGGTTTGTGCCCTGGCAAAAAATAAAAATAAAAACCTAATAATATAAAGAGCATGTGAAATGAGTGGTGAAGCTTATGGAGACAGCTATGTTCAGGACGGTCAGACAACATGTTTCTAGCCTTTAGTACGAGGTTGAAGGCTGGACTAGATGATCTTGGAGCTCTTTTCCAACCTGAATGATTCTATGATTCTTTTTGTATTCTGATTCTATGAAGCTTTATTACGCATGTGAGGTTGATTCTGGAAATAAAGGCATTTAAAACATACAGAGAGTCCCAATGATCAGTGAGCTGCTGAAGAAAAACGAAGGACAGAATCAAATACCAATTTTCCCGTGTATGAGGTGAATTATTTCTTACGGAGGACTGAAAATGAAGGATTAATATGAAGTTATTCCTTATATGTGGTTGGTTGCAATGTACAAAAGACAAAAGCCATAAAACTAGTCTGTAGTATAGCTAGTGTCATATTTGTGTCTGGCTTTATGTCAGTATGATAAGCATCCTGAGCAGTTAGGCTTTGACAGAGGGGATGCCTTAAAATAGGACGACTGGTTACGTTACATTGCTGTGCCTAGAGTCCACCTGGGTAGCTGCAGTATGTGGGTGTGAACGAGTGACTTTTGGAGCCAAGTCAGTATTGAAATAATACGTTTGAAAGTAATTCTTGCCAACTCATGAGCTGCCTAATGGGAAGCCCATGCATTCGTGCAAGGGGAGGCAGGGTTCTCTTAAGACGTGGGTCAAACAGCTGGGGATGATAGTCAGGTTCTCCTTTCCAGTGCCCGTTGTCCATGTTTCTAAGTAAGCATACTGAGAGAGATGAAAACACTCCCACTTGTCTTATTTCGGTGTTTCTTATTAATTTCAACTTCTAGGAAAAGTTTTATGGAAAAGAATTGATTTTGGCTGACCGAGAAATGGTGGAACAAGAAGCAGATAGCATTTTAAAAGACGCCGATGTTTGCGATGTCGCTTTTCTCGTTGTTGGTGATCCCTTTGGGTAAGATGAAGCAACATTTTAGTTATTGCTCAAGCTTGATCACTTCATTCAAAAGGAAGGGGCTATCCTCCATAGCTCTAATTCATGAGGAAGCTGATTTCCAGACCAGAAGCACTTTTTATGTCTGTGTATATTTTTATTGCATACAGAATACACATGCAGTTGTCCACGCTTGTCTTGCTTTGGAGTTTCCTCACCCAGGAAACATGGATCCTCTGAGATACATCGGTGTTTCCTTCAGCAGTCACAATCTTCATGCTAGTTTTTATAGAAAATACTGTTCCAGGTTTTATCTGCTAACAGGAAAGATTCTAGAATACCACATAGAGAATAAATGTGCTATGTTTTGAGACAATGTTATTTTACTTGTGATTAGCATTTATAAACTGCAGCTTTAATTCTTAGCTGTTTTAGAAAGAATACTGACTTGATTGTACAGCACTTAGGCTTTGATATATGCTAGTCTTTAAAATCAGTTAAGTCATGAAAGATGTCTTCTCAGTTTGGTTTATTTAGCCTTTTGTTTCCATTTCTAATTCCTGCTGAAAGGTACAGTCTTTTTCTATTACCAGAAGGATCTCCCTTCTGTCTTATCAGTCAGGCATCATCAATCTGTAATGTCAAGCCACACAGAAGAGCTTTTAGTTTCCAGCTGGTGATTCAAGATTTATTTTTTTTCACAGTGCTACGGGGCACAAGAAAAAAAATCAAATCACTGAGCACCCTATTTATGAGTGAAAAAATAGTTTATGAAAAAGAAGAGCAGTGTACACACCTGCCAAAAGCAGATAATTTATGTAAACACAGGTTGAAGGGGATTGACAAGAGAATGTTATATTAAACTAGTTCTTAGGGGCAGATGATGCTGTATTTCAGAAATATTTATTATACTTTCAGTGCATATTAACGTTAATATTAGGATTCATGTAGAGTGTAGAGCCACATTACCTGTACCCTTGTGCTATGACCAAGGACTGATATAAGTGCACAACATAAACCCTCTACATCTATTGAATGATAATTGCTACATGTTAGCAGCTTCCCAATCTGCCTCAAGTATCAGTAATTTCAGCGATGAAATATTGCAGTTCTGATCAGCTATAACATACTACATCCCTGTAGAAAACTACCCTTTTTCAGAATGAGTTGCTACTGTTTGTGTTCTTAGTTCTTTGTGATGCAGTTAGAACCACTCCTCTGCCTATGTAGAGCCCTGAGGATTTAGGGCTTTCGGAGGTTTTTTGGAAAGAATGCTGAATGTTTCCATCCTAAGAGAAGCCCCGTGAGAGCTGGATAGAAGCAGTGTGACTGTAGCTGATCTTAGAGTTTCAAGTATGCTTGCCAGCAAGAAGAGTACCTGGCAGTCTTAGGAACCCTCAGGTATAAGTGGTCAATGGTGAAGGTGATGAAACAAGTTGTGCCCATTTTAAAGTTCTCACTGTTGCTCTCTGCAAGTGTTTCCTCTGCAGACATAGATAAAACCATGGACGTGCTAGCAGGAGTCTGACAATTTTCGTATTGTTTTGGAAAGCCCACCTTCATCTACCCTGTGCTAATATTTGTATTATTAGTACCCACAAAAAGTCTTAAACCCAGTATCAGTGACAGAAAATACACCAGTATAGCCTTGGGTACAAAGGGCTGAATCCATCAAGCTCTTGCGCGTATTGCTGAGTGCTCATGAGGGCACTTCTGCTTTTAGCTACAGTCATTACGGACAGATCTACTGGGAGAAAAATCTGGCAGGAGCATATTTCAGTGAATAAAGCCAGCTGATCCCTTGGTCATTTGATTTCCTAAATTCAGATTCCTCTATTAATTTTTCCGTCAGTGAAATTGATTATTTTTTTTTTTTTTAAATGACTCATTCTACAGCCTTAACAGCTGCTGGCACATTTGTGTTCCTGTCTGAAGCACCTGATCTGCTGTTGGTGCTAGTCAGACATGAAGTGTGGAAATTACCACACTGATAATGGGGGAAATTCTGTTAGAGCAACCGAACCAGGCCAGGGTGAAAGCAGTTTTCCTGTTTAATTATTCTGATCAGCATATGCAGTTTATTTCTTTGGAATGCTCAGAAACACATGGTACATTTTTGGGATGAGATGGCTAAAGTCATTGCTTAAATTTAGGCACGGGTAGGTGCATTTTCCTATTTCACATGGAAAATGGAGTGCCGAATACAGGTACGTAAACACGTGGGCAAGCAAAACATTTAAAAATTGTCGCAGTTCAAAAATAAGATGAGCTGGATCTATATTTACTTACCGTTTTAGAAGGACTTTAGTCCTAATCCTGTTATTTCTGAGCCCAGTGATTCTTGCTCCAGTCACTGTAAGGTGTTTTTTTTTTTTTTTTGAGCATTATGCACCTAAAAGCCAAAAAGCCAAAGCTCAGTTCTAAACTTAACTTGATTTTTCTTAGTTACTTCAGAATAAACGCGACCACTCAAGCCTAGGCATTGTTAGTTTGAGTCATCTAGCTTAAATGTTCATAAAAGTACATTCAGTGTAAGGGTGTTTTTTCCAAGCACCGAACACAGTTAGTTTACCTCAGTCTGTTCCAAGTTCTTGTTCGAGAGAGTTGCTTTCCTAGCATTTCCTAGATGAGAGAAGGTCTGCCTGCGCAGTGAGTAAGGAAATGCTGGTGTTTTGCTGAAGCCTATGCCAAACAGAGCTGAATTTCACAGCTCAACAGATGTCCAGCAGGCACCTGCAGAAGACAAAGGACAAATGGAACTTTCCTTTTCATGCAGTTGCCAAAGCTGCTTTAAAAAGGAACAATTGTGCTAGTGTTAGAGTTTGAACGATGCCCGAAAGAATGGCAGCACACTGAGGCTTTTGGTATTTTCAGCTGGGGAAGGCAGCGTGTGGAAACCTTATTGGGGTTTTTACTTTCCTGTAACAATTAGTCAAGTTGTTGTTGCCCTTTTGGCACCTATGCATTTCCCTATTTGTCAAGGGTTTAATTTTACTTTCAAAGCAAACTATAACGGTAGTAATACTTTGTCACTGTATCTTTTCAATCTTTAATCCCTTTCCCTTCTTATCACAGGGCCACGACACACAGCGATTTAGTACTACGTGCAGTAAACTTGGGAATTCCGTACAGGGTCATTCACAATGCTTCAATAATGAACGCAGTAGGATGCTGTGGTTTACAGGTAACACGTTTGTCTATATGGTATTCCACAAGCGCTAAACATAGAATTAGTGAGCTCCTGTCTTGCTGTAAGCAGTGCATGTTGCAATCCAAAGTCTGAAGATCTGTAGCAATTGTATGGTTCTGTTGGCAGAATTTGTTAACACTTCCTTTTCAGCATGCTACATGTCAGCAAAAGTCCCTTTTGATGAGCCCATGTGTAAGTTAATAGTAGTACTTTTGTTCTTCTCTAACTTCCCTCTGCCTCAAAAAGCTTTGGTATTTAAGTTATTTTACAGATAATGCTTTGCTCATACTGGCTTCCTTGCATTACTGATGGTCACCTGATAAGTTTATTCTTAAATTAGGTTGTTAAACCCATTGTGGAGGATGCTGGTCTTGTAATAAAAGGAATGTATGCACGAGCCTGTGTGCCCAACTTGGATCGTAACTAACTCAAAAATCTTATATATGATGCATTCCTTCTCTCCCAGGTTGACCAGCCTTCACTTCCTGTCCATCTGCTGAGAAATAAGGGATTTGCCTAGCCAAGGAGGCAGTTTTTTTGTGCTTCTTGCGTAGCTAAAAAAGGTCTACTATCCCCCAAGAAATATTTCGCTATTTCTTTTTACATGCATACAGGTCCTTTATTTACTTTTCCTGCATGAAGAATGCTATGTCAGAGTATGTTTCATTACTAATCACATACAGATTAGTTGATCCCTCTTTTGTTCCCATTCATTTCTTTAACGCGGAACCTGCCCTCTCAGGGTTCAGAATAGTTTCCTGTGTCCGCAACACTCTAAACGAAGGTCCCACTTTACCAAGACTATAAGAAAGCGCAGGAATGTAAGTGCGCTACAGGGAACAGTTTAGCATTTGAGTAAGTTTTCATCATTGCAGGAGGAAGGATTCCGTCCTAGCATAACAGAACAAACAATTTTTTGTTTCAGTAAACTGATGCCTTCAGATTTACACTGGCAAACTTCAATAGCCATATTTCTGTGCTGCCCAACAGCAGAAAATCTATTGCAATAAACTGGGTGTTATATCTAGCTGTGATCACCTCTGAATGGTTTGGAAACGTGAGAACCCTGTCTGATGGGACAGCTCAGTGACGCTGCAGTGACACCTATTCTGAGATCATGCTCATATTAAAGGGAATGCAGGATAGGATTGTCACATTCTTTGTAATTCTTCCTGTGGGCACTTTCTAAGTGACACCTGCCTATTGCTATAAGACTCGGGCAACATTATCTTTTAGGAAGGAAACAGGTTCCTTGATGTCTAAAATCTGTGTCCGTAGCAGACAGATGGCAGCTATCGCATGACTGCACTTAGTGGGGCAGATAACACAGGAGTTGAGGCTGGGGCTCGCTCTTTCCCCTTTTGGCTTCACAGTGGTGCAGAGCTTGCTTCTGTAGTTGAACTGTTGACAGGTAGTTTTTGCTACCCACTACCTTCCTACTCTTTTTTTTCCTCATTAGGAAAGAAGATGCAAAGATGCAAGGCTCATACTCCCCAAAAGTACAGATGACTACATTTTCTGAATGTCTGCTTCCTCTGTAACTCCTGTTAGGCATAGGAATGAAGACTACAGGGCTTCTAGATTAATTGGAAAGAAACAAAAGCAAACACACCCTAACGGAATATATTACAGTTGTATGTTTTTTCTCACATACAGAGTTTTGGAGATTAGCTTACTATTTCCTTATCCCATACTAAAAGGAACAGAGCACGAAGGAAATGTGATGTTATTCATTCTGGCAATAGTCTCCTTTTCCGTTCTGGCTGGGAAGGGACTGCCTTCTCATAAGTCAACATTCCCGTTGTTGTAAGAGGCATTTTAGGAAATAGTGATCATACAGTGTTACCGGACAGGAGTATAACCAGCTATACATTTAACTCTTCATTGTACCTCAAAGGCATAAACAGCAAGTGAGGGGTATCTTACAAACAAAAGAAAACATACAAAAAACAGCTGGTGGTTTAATTCGAGTTGTGGTGGAAGTCTGTAATTTCTTTCAACAGTCTTTTTACTTCTTTATGTTCATGGTGATCTCCTGCCATCAGTTTACTTTTGGAGTTAGTGTGTTTCAACTTGCAATGTTGCTGTCAAGTATAACAGGGATTCCTCTTTTGCTTCACCACAGAAAAGGCTTGGCTTTTTTTCTTGTTTTAATCTGATTGTGATACAAAACCTCTTTCTTTCTTACTAGAGAAAAACAGGAAACACCTTTATACGCTGTTCTGAAAGCCATGTGCATAGTGAGCTGTAACTGCTGATTAGGCCTTAGTAAAGTGCAGCTACAGCCCAGTGTGTTCACAAAAGAGCATGTCGCTTGTCACCAGTGATGTTTCTATGTAGCCAACAACATTCTGGCAGTTGTGCAGTTTTCCTGTACAATAGTTACTGAAGTAACTAAAGTAAGCTTTGTGATTCTGTATATCAGAAGTATTGTGCAGCAATCTCTGCATATATGGAAACATTATCTATGAATTTCAGATAAGTTCAGAACATTAGTGGTATTTTTTTCACAAAGAGCATAAATATATTTCTTGCCAACTTGTGAAGGGTGAATGTATTTTTTTCTAAAACAAACAAACAAACACACCAACCTGCCTTGCCCATTTAACTAACAATTAGTGGAGCTGTTTTGTAGGCTCTACAGGCTAGGATTGTACTTTCATAAATAATTGAGATTTTTAGTTTTGAAAATTAAACTTTCCAAACTTCTGGGATGATCTCAGAGATCAATACAGCACGCTGTAGCTCTTGAAACCAGGGGACTAATACTTAAGTCAGTATCAGCCAGAGCATTAGACTGGGCATAAGGTTCTGTATCTTGCTGTGACTCCCCTTTTACACTGTTCTTGCTGCGCTTCATTGTCTCTTTTTTTCAAGTCTAAAGAATATCTTTTCCTTCCAAAACAAAACAGAAGGTGAAGTGGGGAAAGAAGCAAGGAAAAATGCCTCTTTGTGAACGCCTCTTAGCACGTTCTGTGAAGGTTCACCTCCCTTGCCTGGGATTTGACATGCAAGTACGTGGATCACTGTGACTCCTGTTATAGTGGAGAATGAACACCAGAGAAGAGAGTCACGCAGTTGGCTATGCACAGTGCCAGGGGAGTCACAGAGGTGGGACAGAAGCCTTCAAGGGAAGGCTGAAATTCTCAGGGGGCACTTCTACTAGGTGGTAGCTAATGGGGCATGTCAGCTGAACTTGTCAACAGCTGCACGGTAGTTCTGTAACTTTTAAAGCTTCGTATTTAGGTGACAGGCTTACCTCTGATTTACCACTGTTCCACTGCCCAATGGTCATCTTGATGCTGCCTCAGCCCTATCTGATGAGGATTCAGCATTGGAAGTGGAGAAAGAAGGGAAGAATCTAACCTGACTTTCATGGCTTTATCTATACCCACACTCGGTTTTTAGAATAAGCGTTGACTGCTAAGGCTTTTAGCCCTAGAATAAAGAGGCAGATATATTCAAAAAGAAAACAACAACAAAAATCTAATTTATGCCTTTTTCCTTCCTTCCTAATCTGTATGACATCTGGCTGAGTTTGAGAGGGTCACTGACTAGAATGGAGCTCTCAGGATAGAATTCATTCTGATAGGTCTGTGTTTGAGGGGGCAGTATGGATGGTCAAGCACATGAGGAAAATGCATCGTTCTGAACTGGGACACATGTGAAGGGATGATGCAGCTTGAAATGGCTTGAAATAATGGTGTTAACTATTAAAACAACAACAACAAAAAAAACAAAAAACAAAGAACTAAGGTGCAAAGCTGGAAGCAAGCCATGGGGATGAGACAAAAGACTAAGGTAAGGAGTTAGAAGAAAAGTACAGGAAAAGAGAAGACAAAAGAAGCAAGAAAGGATTTTCCAAGAGACATGCTTGAAAATAGCTAGAATAGAATATGGTGAGCAGGTTCTAGCTCCAGCAAACATACCAATTAGTTAATCCTGCTAGTTAGCTGAAATGGCATACAGCCTTTGTACTGCCCAAAATCTCTGCCTGACTGGAAGGCAGATCATTATCCTGCTTGTATTATCAAAACACAGTGAGTGACCTGGACTGCCTCAAGAACTGTAAGTGATGCGTTCTTAATTTAACCTTAGCAATAAATAATAGTTTTATTTTTACACCTTTAATCTAAGGTCCTTGCAGAAGGAAGGAGTTACACCTCTTTCATTTGTAGAAAGAGCACCGTTGTATTTCCTAGGCTTTCAGTTATCATCTTTACAATTGGTTCCATTTATTTCTTCGTTTTAATAAAGAGGTGTAGATCCAGAGGAAGAGCCACTCATTTCTGGGAGAGCGGTGCTGCTAGTTTTGTAAGCGTTTATTTTATATTTTGGTGGGATAGTTAGTTAAAGACATGTCATAGCAAAGACCTGCCTTTCTTTTGAGACATACCCACTTTCCAGCTGAATAGCTTCGGAACAAACATCTGCATGTCCCTTGTCTCTTTCAGTGACTCATCTTCATGATTTTTTTTGTTTGCAGTCTACTTAGTCCTTGTAACACAATTATAGCTGCAAAGTAGTTTTGCCTTTTAGCTACTAGCTGTTCATTTAAACACAAAAGCAATGCTTGCTATGTTATCTTGAGTCTTTGCTAAATAGGTGAGTAAACTTTCTGTGTCAAGCAGACAAGTATTACTTATAGATAGGGAGGCTGAAGGATGCTGTCACAACTTGCCATGGTCAGAGTCAAATAGAAAACCTGTAGTAGTTGCGGGAGCGGAACCTGAGTTCCACCTCCACCCTCTCTGTGCGTCTTAACCTTTCAAAAATACTCTTTGCTCTAATAGGAGGGGCTCTATGCAAATGCTTTTTTTTTTTTTTTTTTTTTATTCACTGACAGTTAAAATAAACTGTTTTCTACCACTAGTTGTTTTTGTCTCTGGCTACCTGCCTCTGAGCCTTTTACAAGTTGGCAGTTGCTTCTCAAGCCAACTAAACAGTAAATCAATGTTAGTTACGCTAGCTTATTACTCATATTTGCTGGGGAACTTTGTGCCATTTGCCACCAGGAAAAACAGCCCAGAAACATCCATTTACTCCCAACAGACTTTTGTCTCCATTTAGTTGTCTCTGTCTCAGATGAGTAACCCAAGTGAGTAGGGTGGGAAGGTGTGATATCGCTGGGAAGTCTAACAAGCTTACCAAAGATAAAGGGACGTTACCTTGGAGGGAGGATGCTGTCCTGTTCGGGTTTGCTGGGAGTTTTGAAGTCCTTTGATAGTTGAATTTTGTTCTTGTAGAGCAGCTGTTTCTTAGGCACCAATAGAGGAGACAGCTAAGAGGAAAAGGGTGTTCTTCCCTTTATCTGCTTTTATGTGATAAGTCTCAGCTGCCTTCTGAAGACTGCAATCATGTGGAGTGAGCTTCCATCAGCCAAACATCTTTTTCTTCACAGTTCCCTTGCTGGCATGTACGAAGGGGACTGGAAGTTCTTGGGACAGCCGAGCCAATCTGTGGGCCTGCGGTAGCACAAGGAGTTGCAGCTCTATGTATGTTAACTGTAAAAAGCATTCCACTTCACATGAACCTTCTCATGGGATGGATTCAAAGTTGTTAAAAGTCCACAGTACTAAATAAGATGGCATAAACAGCCAGGCCTAGGCCTGTGGTTGTTTAATGTGACCAACACCAAACAAAAATGATGCTTGTCTGATACCTGCTACCTCTTTGTTGATGATTGTCCTTCCCAGGCTGTTCTCTGGCAACAGTATATGATACATCGCACAGTAAGAACCTTTTAATACGGTGCATGTGGTATGGAGGGCTGGTAACCGCTTGTGGAGGATAAAGGGAAAAAGTCTGACTTGTTAGGTTCCTTTTTTTGAGGACGAATATTACCTGGCATCACACCAAAACTCTTATGACAAGGGTAAACAAAACATGCCTTAGATTTGCAGTGTAAATTCAGTGGGTTTTATCAAGAAGCCAGCTGGGATGATGCAAGGTGCTATACAGTCTCCAGATTCCGCTGGGGAATAATAGTCTCTGGATGTCTGTCGGCAGGACGTGATCAGGCTGTGCAGTATCTTCATTTGCAGAAAGGTCCTGTCCTGTGAAAGCTATCTGCAGTGTAACATCTGAGTGTCCTCACAGTCCTATGGGGTTTGTGGGGATTTGTGTGGGTTACGTTTATGCTGAAAAATGTAATGACAAGACTCCCTTTTGCCTTCCTCCCCTGTCACGTTTCCACTTCTGAAGCTGTTCTGAAGTTTTAGGAGAGGAGGTAGGCTGTTAAGTGAAGAATTGCTTTATCATCATTGCAGCTGATACAGCAGTAATTCTGGGGGAGATTCTTTAAAAATAAATGTCTGCGTTTTGAAATGTTTACTTTGTGGTTTCTCTGCAGCTGTTGTCCTACTGCCCTTTAATATCATCTTGCATCGTCTCTCCTGCTTGCTTTAGTGCATTTTAGAGGCGACGGGGGAATCTTCCGTTTTTAATTTCCCTATTTAGGCTCAGCTTGTTCCTTCTTTTCATGCTCTGTATTTTTGTGGTGATTATTGACATCAGTGGTTTTAGTGAGGTCTGTCGATCTGGACAGCTTCAAGTTGCTGATGTCATTCAGACTGGTCATTATTGAAGTTGCTCGTTAGGTTCATTGAAATTCTAGTTGCAGGCAGACTATCCCAGCTGAGATCATGGTACAGCATTTTTTCTTCCAGTTTATTCTGTGAAACAAATCACGATTTGCAATCAATTCTGCTTATACAAACAAATTAAGTAAGAAATACTGTTAATGGAAGGGTTAGAAATACTAATGGAAAGCAGACGGGCACTTCAGTACCAAAATTGTCTGATGTTCTTCAGTGTTATGTGTGTAAACAAAATAGAAAGTTATAGCTTGTTCTGAGCCCATGCAAATGTGAGTTGAAGAGCAGCTTTCTTCAGTATTTTGTGAGAGGCAGAAAACTCAGCAGGCAGAGCCTTGCCTGGGAGTAGAGACTTCTGGCTTCCCTTCCTGACCTTAGCTGGCTCCATTGCAAAAGTTAAGCACACAAAGCTTTGCTTAAGCCAGTTACTGCTTGGGCAGGGGGAGGGGTATTTCCAAAGACAGGTCTTTCAAAATGAGCTTTTGAAATTCTTCTGTGAAGATTTTGAGCATTAGGGAGAAGGTAAAAACACATCAGTTCCCAAGCTGAGAGCACCAAGTGTCTGTCCAGCCACTTCACTGAGCCCCTTAGAAATTCTGGCACTTCTGTGCTTGAGCAGAACGCGGGCACTGTAACAAATCTGATGATTTCTGCAAATGCGATGCTGGAAATGTTTCAGCATGTACAGAACTAATGCTGCCCACTCCCAAACCCCAGCCGTTTGATGTCGAGTGCAGCACGCATTTGCTGTTGCCCATCTTTAAAGCTGTGCCAGCAGCCATGCAACACGATTGTTTCACAGACAATACAACACAGAGCTGTTTGTTGTCCTGTTAAACCTCTTAACGATCTCAAAGCATGCTAATACTCCTTAGCTGTGTTATAACACACGTGGGCTGACAGACGTGTGTCACAGTTGTTTACCTGGCAGTTGGGGCCCCTATTCTGAACCTCCTGTGGTTTGTGGAAAGGATCATTTCTAATGTCGGTGGGTTCTGGCTCTAGTGCCCAGTCACCTGCTGTGTCCCTGGCTGAGATCTGTAACTGCTGAGTCCTCAGGATAACAGTGGACTTTGGGGTACTTACTGCTCTCTGCAGCAAGGCCACTTTGAAGTCCAAGACTTTGTGCTACATTTCCAGAGGGAAGAACTAGCACGCAGCACAAAAAGCTGTATTAGGAACTAATTGACTCTGCATAGGTACATGGAGAGAAAGTTAAAGGTTTGTTCCGATACAGGTATGTGTTGCTTCTTTAAAGTAATGCAGGCGTGCTCTAATGGAAGAGCAGTACCTCCGTCTGTGTAAGTGTTACATGTCTGCAGAGATCAAATGGTAGATGAGAAAGAAATTTGTGTGTCTATATGATTGCTCGTATGGTAATTGGGTACAAGTGGTCAAACACAATTTATTGCTTCAATTCCACAGCATTCATAGATTGTATAACAGGAACTTTCCAAAGCAGTATTTTCTCCTCTTTAAAGTTAAGAAATACGAATGAATTAGTGCTAGGAAATCTATTTAAAAGCTTATTTCATACAAGGGTATAAGTTGCAAAGGCACTTACATGAGGTTAATGAAACATGCCCCATTCCAGCCTGTTTCTGTCGAAGCTACTTCTGTGCTGTCCAGGTGCTGAGCTGTATAGATTTTTGAAACTAGGAATACGTGAAGATATTCTGAAGTTGTTTCTGCTGAACAGATGAGCCATTTTGAACAAAAGTGTTTCAATATTTCTTTGTCAGCCCTCAGTTTTAACGCAAAATGCGTTAACCAAGGACGTGCAGTGAGTCTGACAGTGGTAATGCTTATACAAAAAGGTAATTTGCTTTTTGTCGATAAAGAGGATGGAGAGTCTTTGTAACGATCAGTGGAAAAGAGTATCTAAGAAAAATAACAATCAGAATAAATGTTCTAGGGCATAAAAGTTTATATCCAACTTGTTTTGGTATCTGGCAGAGTAGTTTGAAAGATCTGATTCCCAATAAAATACTTGTCTGCACATCCATTTCTGCACATCCTTTTTTTTTTTTTGCAAAAGGGCAGAGGTGGAAGATTCTCTCCTTCAGGGCATCAAAATGCCACAGGGATTAATTGAGGCTACTTTCTGTGCAGAAGGAGGGCTGCTGCTCTTGGCAAATGACTGCAGTGCCTTTCCGATGGGAGACAGCAAGCTGGCACTGTCTGTTTCAGCAGTTGTTGATGGCTGAAGGTATACTACCACCTCCCCAATGAGATTTAAAGTTAGCCTTAAGCCTGCAAGTTCTAGCTTTAAGCTTTTTACACTTTTAATCTTTAAGTTTAGTTTTTCTAGCTTCCCAGGTGCTCTAACAGCGAAGAGGACAAACTCCTTTTTCCAATAGTTTTGCTTCACATTTGGTTTAAAACAGAGAGTGCTTTAGCCACATAGGCAAAACAGCTTTTTTTTTTCTCCTTATTTTCTTCCTCTAGAATACAGCCTTGAAATAGTTCAAAAGGTACATCAGGAACAATACATTTGGTTCAGCCTATATTTAGTTTACTGGAAGAACCTTTAGGTTGTGAAACATGCACTGTGTGTTCTCGTTCTTGTGCTAGAATGAAATATTGAAAAGAGGAAATGTAAATGTTTGTAGTAATCTTCCAGGAATCTTTGAATAAAGGCTGTATGTATCAGCATTAATAGTTAAAATTTCAGCTCTTAGTCCCTTGGAAGCAAACAACTTTCTGCTTTGATTCAAATTCTGCTTTGCTAGATAGAGTAAGGGACTTAAAACCACAACCTAATGCCACAGTAGAACAAGTAGGTAGAGGGGAATCCCCAGATGGCACAGAGCTGCCAGAGCTACTTGTAGGTAGGGTCCTCTTTTCTGCTAACAGAGAACACGGTGCCTCCCATAGCGGGCTGGAAAAAGCTGCTCTGCCTTGCAGGTTTAAACAGAAAGTGGGGAGGACAGACCGTATGATGCCGGTTTCTCTGGTAGGCTTGAGCAGGCAGAACATTGGCAAGCTGTAAAACCCATCTCGGTTGGCCCCATTCCACAGCTGAACTGACCAAAATTGATGCATGCTTTTGCCCACTGTCAAGTTGGTTACAAAAACTTTCAAGCCAAATTCTGCGTTAGGTTACATCTAATTTTCAGTTTTTTTCACTAGAAACGACTGGCAAGGGTATTGCTTCCAATGTCTTCACCAAGATTCGGGACGAACAAAGGCAGTGAGCACGTCTGACAGAATCTGCTAGCGCTGTTCTTACCGAACGTGCATATAAACAATTCTGCCCCTCTCTGCTTTGGGCACAATCTGTCTCTGTCTTCAGATCTTCGTAACAACCTTTTCTTTCTTACAAACTTTTGCCTTTAAGAGGAATTTGCCTTCAGAATTAAGCAACAAAGAATAGAAGGTAGATGGAAAGTTACTGCACATTGGAAAGGGAAATGCCGAGATAGGTAAAAACGTTGCAGGTAGCTTCTTAATCAGTCTTTAACACGCTTCACTGTTTGGAGAGTAAAAGAGCAACAGAGCTATGTTACAAAGAAGAAAACACAGTTGACTAATTACAGATTTTCTTAGAAAGGGGGGAATGAAAAGGAATGCACTAGAAGTAATGAAGAGATAAAGAAGAGTGAGAGATTTTGTTTAATGCAATGTTTTGTTGTGTATTTATGGGAGACCAAACAAGTGTCATAGGAGTGCTCTGAAAACTATTAAACTTCTTCACTATGCTCAGGACTTCACAGTGTTGCCAGTTTGTTGTTTTTATAGTTTTTTTTGGGTGCTGTACTACTAGTATTTTTTGAATTGACTGTGGATGTGTGTCATTGGATATGATTTTTGTTTTTACAGTTGTACAATTTTGGAGAGACGGTTTCTATAGTTTTCTGGACAGATACATGGAAGCCAGAAAGTTTTTTTGACAAGATCAAGAAGAACAGGCAGAATGGAATGCACACACTGTGCTTACTTGGTAAGCAGCAGCTATCCTGGTACCTCAGCTATCATCATCGCCAGGGTTCAGGTGAAAGGCGTGAGATGAAATCTGTGATTAAGCAGAGGTTAGATAACACATCTTAAAAATATATAAAAAATCAGAACTCCAGTGTACGTGTACTTAGAATCAGTTCAGCCACTGTTCATGCTACACTGCCCATGAATTTCTTAATTCCTCTTTAGAATATCTGTAAGAAATTATACCTCTGTAGAAGTCAGACGGGAGCAGGAGGCCTCTATTTGCTATAAAGATCAACGTGATTTTAAGCTAGATCTAGCTCATGATCCAGGTCAGATTGCAGGGGCTAGCAGCTGTCTTTTATTGACTTAATTAAGTTAGAGCTCAACACATTTGACTTTCAGGGAGGTGAGGTGATACCCCCTTTCCTAATTATCTCATCTGGTGGTGTTTTGGCAAAGGGCGATTGTCATGTGAGAAGCTTCAGTAATGTAAAAATTCTTGCTGACCACAGGTCTGATAGAGTACTGCTCCTAGCTGAGCGCTATCCTCAGGCTCTCCCAACGTGCTGTCTGATCTTTATCCCACCCAACAAACCTATCCATTTTCTGGATAACTTCATTAGTCTAGGAAAATCCTTAAAGATTATGGAATTGCCAGCATATAAACTATATGGAACTTACATAGTTGTATATATACATACTTTTCTGTATCATCTTGCAGACACAGGTGGGAACTCTCAGTACTAAATACATTAATATTTTAAGTAAAAACAAATTCTGTGGTAACTGGAGGAATCCTGAGCAGGAAACAATTTAAATGCGTAAGCATCACTGCACATCAAACTTTCCAATGCCTTGAAAGTTGTTTGTTTTCAAACTTGGCTATATACCAGAATTCTGTTAATTGCTTTAAAGAAGGATGACTTCCAAAGTATTTGAAACAAGGATTATTGCAACTGTAATACATTAAAACTAAGTATTCTTTAGATTTTTGTATATAATCAATTCTATGTACTCCCTTTTTGTGTTTCATTTGTGTGGTAAGAGAGGAAAAATTTGGAAATAGTAAAATCGAATCTCATGCTTCGGGGACAATCGTAGTACCCACCTCTCATCGTAGCTCACAGCTGAAAACTGCTAATTCCTAAGCTAATTGGTCCCTTAATACAATTTGGTTGTTCTGGTCTATTTATCGATTGCTTATCCAACTAGATTAGATTACCAGGTAAGCAAATAATGATATAAAAAGATCAGTGCTGATACACTTCTGATTTCAAAGCAACTTCACTGACAAAAAAAGCAATTTGGTAAACTATGCACTAATTATCTTGGAGATTTGCGTTTTAAACCACGCTCTTCAGAGTTACCTTGGTTTAAGGGTTGATCATAAACCTTAAGCAATACTTTTAAAATGTATCCCGTTTTCACTGGTATTTTTCAGGCATTTGAGTACAGATAACATTTGATGGTCTCTTGGAGAGATTGTGGTCAACTGGAGTTCCACAAAATTGCAGATGTTCAATCTTTCCTGACCTCCTTCCCTGCCTGGCCCCTCCCCCCTTTTTCCCATAAGAGATTGTCTAAATTTTGATTGGGACAGGACGGAAGTGCTAACGAAAGTAGGTTCCTGCATGGTAGTGATGTAATCATTGTCGATCAGCTGTAGGTTTTACCTTCTGTGACCACAACGAGTTCATAGTTTAAGAGTAGACCCGGTACCTTGGTGTGCTTAAACATGCTAGCATTTAGTTTATCCTATGGAAAATAGGCCTGCCGTTTCTATACTTAGTCATTTTTATTCATCTCAGCTACTTTGAAATTTGTTAAACTTGCACTATCTTTAGGTAAAATCACAGGCATGAAATCACATTACTTTCTTTATAGTTAACATATGAAACAATGTAAGCCGTATTCCATTTTCCTGTAATAGCTAAAATGTTGCTATAAAGTTTACAGAATTTTCTAATTAAACTAAGCTTTACCTACACAGAAAGCTAACTTGGAAGCTTGTAGGGAATCTATTTTATGTTACTCTTTTTTCCTACAGATATTAAAGTGAAGGAGCAGTCTGTGGAGAATCTAATGAAGTGAGTCACAATTTTGAAAATATATAGAAACATACAGGGTATTTACCAAGTATTTTTTGTATAAGAAAAACACGTTTATTTGCCTGAAGTTTAATACTGAACTTGCCTGTCTTCTGCTGTACTTACTTCTCAGTGGCCATGGTCTTTTGTTTCTTGTAAGGAATAGATTTTTTTTTTCTGTTAATTACAAGAGGACCTGGCTTTACTTACAGTAATTGAATGAATCTGCAGCAGAGCATAATCTTAGTTCCTCTGAGAAGCGTGAGGTCAGAATGGGGTAAGCTTTCTGCTTGATGGGTCAGGTGTTTTTTTACTGCTGTTCTGTTCCATCCCGAAATAGGTTAATAGCATAAACAGCGTTCTGAATTCATTCTTCCTTACGTTGTCTGGAAGCTGTGTGAAGTACTGAATACATCTCGCTGTTTGTTAGCAGTTAAATAAGCAAAATACAGAAAATGCTCTTGTGTGCATTTAACCGTAGCCAAAAAACACTCATCAAACCTTCACCATCGCTGTGCAATCTGTATGTTTTGACAATGGGGAATATAAATAGTTACTTTATGCACATGCTGTAACTCTGGTCTAAATTAACATTTGTGAAATCTCACAGTATCATTGAGGTTTGTTTATTTTGGAATTTCAAAATAAAATCTGTTTGATTGAACCCACAGTTGGCAAAGAAAGAAGCATTTCATTTAAGAATATATTGCTAGTCTGTAATAATCTGTCTACGGGGCATTTGACAGGAAAACAGTAGTTTGCCCTTGAGTTTAAGCCTAATGCATCTTTCAGGAGCAATTGCAAAACCTGCATATTGCTTCCAACAGCTGAATTTGCTTTTAGCATTCAAACAATCTGCCAGCTAGAGGCCCTGCAGTCTCACAGGTGTGATGAGAGCAGAAGAGACTTGTGCTCTGTCTTCCCTAAAAAATCCATTCTTGTCTAGAAGGCCCAGCCTGAGAGCCTGGCCTGTTTAAGTTCAATTTGCTAGTTCACAGATTTCATCTGCTGTAAACCATAATGGAATTGTTTATATGTTAAATTACTCTACTTTCCTGTCCTGGCAGAGGAAGGAAGATTTATGAGCCACCACGCTACATGAGCGTGAACCAAGCTGCAGAACAACTTCTCGCCATTATTCAAAACAGGAGACTCCAAGGAGAAGAACCAGGTACTATTAGCGCAGTGTTTTTTATCTGCTACTCCTCTTCTCAATTCACACTTAGTGATGAGACCCTGAATCTGCTTCCTTCCTCATTGTCTTAGCATTCTCTCGATCTGTAGTGGAATCGGGCTTTTAATCCTACTCATTAGATGAATTTGGCAGAGCTTGAGCACAGTGTAGTTCACTGAGCACAGATGAACATGCACCAGCGGCACCTGGAGCTTTAGTCAAAGCCTCAGTTTGGTAGCCCTGTGCTGTTTCTGGCTATCTTTCACTGTGAGCTCTTTGATCAATTCTAGTTGCAGGAGGCTGATTCCAGGCACTTTAGATCAGTCAAGCCTCAAGAATCTCAGCTATGTTCTATTTAAGTTGGTCACACCATGCTGTACATGAATACCGGTATGAATCTAGTTACCCCAAAGATGCAGGACTGTGGTTTTGACTTGGAGTACTTAGCACTAGTCAGGAGCAGACTGTGAAAGATAGTTATCAAGACCAGAGGTGACATCAGAGCAGCTACAAAGGTAACTCCCTTGTGTCAGATGAATTTCTTTTTTTTTTTTTGTCTCTACTCCTTTTAAAAGTTTCTTTCTGAAATATTTTTTAAGATGAAAAGGAAACAGTCCTTTCATTTATCCATTATGTAGAATTAATTAGAAGCAGCAGTCTCCTCTAAGTGAATACAATTCCTGAATTAGTTTTATTTACTGCTGCTGCCTTCCCACTTGCTTATGAACAGCTCTAGGATACAGCTTTGTATTTTCTTTGGAAAGATTTGAGCATTCCAAGTACTTTTTCCTCTATAATCTGGCTATCACTCAGCAAATTAACCTTTTTATGTGACAGTTTGAACTGGGCCTCTGAAAAAGTTTTGAAAATCATTTCTTAAATGTTCTTTCTTACAGAAATTACTGAAAACACAATTTGTGTTGGACTTGCACGTGTGGGTGCCCAAGATCAGAAGATTGCTTCAGGCACGCTATATCAGATGTCCACGGTGGAACTAGGTGGTCCACTACATTCCATGATTGTTACGGGCACCATGCATCCTCTGGAATTAGAGATGCTTAATCTTTTTTCTGTAGATAGTTCCAAGTTTGAAAATAATGCATGTCAAAGGAACACTTAAATAAAAATAGCCATTTTTTATTTGAGTTCTACTTTCCTGGCAGCATACGGTTATTTCTCTGAATATTTAAAGCTTAGATTAAATGCATTTAGATTGTAGTTAGCTACAGAAGATAACGCTGTACGAATATGGACCTGCTTTAACTTAAGGCTACAAACTGCAAGATACACCTGCTAGTATCAGTTTTTATCAGGTCAAGACATCTTCAGAAGCCTCTAAAACCTTAAGAGCACTGTACTTTGTCTAGTTCAGTTCATCAACATCTACATCCATCTTAGGTTGATCACAAGGACAAGGGATGCAAGTACAAAACTGAAGAGCTATACTAGATGTCTACGTGGCATCACTTTTTCTGTACAAACAATCAAGTCTATTACAACAATGCATGCAAATGCATTTTAGATGTTTAGATTTTGCTTTTCAAGTATCTAGAACCTTAGCAGTTTTCTCATCAATAGAAATGCATAACCCTATTAGGTCTGTATTCATCTTGGAAGAATGAATACAGATGAGAATGTTCTTTCTGTCTAAATGAAGAAAACAAGAACTCACCGTCAGGACAGCTGGTGAAACAGGGAGAGGCTGCACAGAATTTATTTCTGAATGCTGCAAATGGAAATAGATCTGGATTTCTCCATACATTAATGCTAGCACTGAAGTGCTGGATTCAAACGTCAACAGCCACAGCTGAGTTCATGTCAGTTCTCAGAAAACAGACTGCCAGAATCCTCTTCAGCGTTAGCTATTGGTGGTTACTATTTCAACTAGTCACACATACCGTGAAAAGACAACAAAGCAAACATGTATGCAGTTTTTTTTAAACTGAAGGTTTATTGGAAAGAAATTTGATCCCATATCTTCTCAGCAATATAGGACATTGAGCATTTTATATAGACTGTATTCAAGTAGAAAAGATTACATTAAAAATTTCTAATATTGCACTTGGGACAAGTCATGGCTAAGCTACTACATTAGCATTCCAGAACAAAATCATATACAGTCTTCAGAATCTCAGTGAGCTGCCTTGTGTTACTAAGATTTTTTTACTTTTTTTTTTTTTATATTGTACGATTCAATTTAAGCTCACTGCTAAGAATAATTATTGTAATTGAAAGTTAAAGGCAAGCAATATGCTGTATGCAAGCAGTATGTTTTATGCTACCAGGAATGATTTTGGCAATTTCTTCATTCACATTATTTCACACTTCAGACAAAATACTGAAGCGATTCATTTAAGTGTTGTACAAGATCCTAGCATTCACATGAACAACTTTAATGCACAAGGGGAATGAAATACACAACTCCTTTTACACATGATTTCTGCCAAATTACCACGTAGACAGGAACCTTTTGTGGCTCACTCAAACAGACAAGTAGATTAGCCACTATCCGCACATATTGAAGCATGCAGTCTTCACATGCCTGAGACAAGAGTACCATAATCGGTAACTTTTCACATTATGGAAGTCTCTGGCCAATGAAGTCCCAGCATAGTCACTGCAACAAAGCCTGAATGGGGATGAAATCCAAAAGAGAATCCCAAGAAGTCAGGGATAGGAATTTTGGTAGAAGTGTAAAGGATGAATTAACTACTGGGTAGGATAAGGGATCTGAGAAATGAGTTACTAAAAAAAAATCCCCTTTACTTACTTACTTTCGTAAACGCATGCAAAACGTATGGGATAGTCAAGAATCAGCAAGTGGCAGTTTGTGGCTGCTGGGGAAAGCAGGACAGGGCTAACTAGTAACAAAGGTGTTTTGATCTGACATTTAAAAGATTGTTAAGATCTGTTACATGAGTACTGGTTAAGGTTAGAATCTTAGAGAAGCATCAAAGTTTTAGCAACTGAAGTTTGGACTTGGAATGGGACAAAAACCATGAACTCCACAATTTGATTGCCGTTAAGTATTTAAAGGATGGAAAATTGCAGTTCAGGAGCAGCTTCTCTCACATTCTATCTTGTTTATATTCCCAAAACAGGTTCACCGACCAACAGTTAGAGATAACCTTTCCTTCCTCTACCTTTAAACCAAGTTTCACTACATTAAAAAAAAAGAATGTTTAATGACAGAGGTCTATTCTACTAGGAGCAGCAGTTTTAATTTCTATGTGGAGATAGTGTCACCAACTCCTACTCATGATGAGAAACTACAGAACCATCAAGTCATCCTTAATAATGAAGAAGGTGCTATGTTGATTAGAAGTCTCAGACTTGGACATATGCTTCCAACGGTAAGTCCTCATGAGCAAAAAAACGTCAAAAATGACTAAAATCAATATTGTGTAGTTTTTAACCAGTTTATAGGCTTTTGCACTCAATTTCCTATATTGAAAAATTTTGTAGCCATATGCCTTAGAAAAACCCACCCAACTGCCATTTGGGCAGATTCTCAGTTGGAAACAAGTTGTAGCAGTTGTCTTTTCATTAAGACAACTAAAATAGTGGCCAAACCCAACAACTTGGGCGGCAATACAGTATTTCAGAAATACTCAATCCCAAAAATATGCTCTATGAAAATCTTTTAAACCAAATTCTGCTCTTGGATCATGGCAATTATAATGAATTTGGATAGTGCTTGCCTTTAAAATGATTTTAGTTGATACCCTGTAGCCTCAGATAGTAACTAACTACAGCAGCAAGAAATTATGCCATCAACCAAACAGCAGCAGTCTATAGGCAACACCACAAAAAATGAGGTCTCAGACCTGTGATCACAGCCATCTTTTAATTACCTGTTTTATGGCCATATAGGCAAGTGATATATTAAATCAAAATACTCAAATTTGCTCAATAGATTATTGCACACTACCCTGCCACATAAACTTTCAGCCGCCGTCCTCCACCAAGACCTCCACACTTGGCAGAGCATCTCCAAGGTGAATGGGGAACAAGCCTGACTGAGGTGCCAGGCAGGAGCCCAGAGGAGATGGATGTGGAACGGTGCAGCTGGCTCAATGGGTGACTGCACCTGCATCCCCAGAACTGAATAGGATTGAAAACTAGCAATATGGATAAAGAAGGATCTGGAGACTGGGAGGGACTTAGTAGTATATGGCTTTTTACTGCTCTTTTTCTTTACACCTGACATTCAGTTGCAAGTACGCAAGTACAACCCCAAGCTTTCTACAAAACCAGTGTTAATGTTTCTGTATTTCAGCAGGAGAATTCAGGTACAAGCCATCACTTTGGCAAGTAACACTGTTATCACATAAATAGTACCTGAATTTTGATCTCTTTAAGAGCAACAGAGTGAGTACAAGAAACTTCATCTCTGTTGTGAATTCAGAAACATCAGTGGCAAGCAAACCATTTACGCAAGTGAACCTTCCTTACTTCCCCTAGTGCCTAGCACTTGCTACAAAGGCTTCATAGTTGATTTCAGTATTACTCCGCATCAGGTGCCAGAAAAAAATACGTAATGTCCATACCAGTCAGTAGTGGCTATGATTTATGAGACAAGTATCTGTCTTCTTACTCCACAATGTTCTGTTTGTAAAATGTCCTCTTACAAAATCTCCCATTACTAAGTTAACTACTACAGCATAGTGGAATTACCATCTGTAATACCAAGAACAGCAGATTGTCACTGAAAACACTCAGATCTGAGAGCGTAAAATGATTATAAATGCTACAAAATGTGACCACTAACATTTCTGGAAATGACAGTTTACTGCACTGAGAATTTTTTTTTCCCCCAAATGAAAAACATACAAGGCTACAGTGAGATAGTTAAGAACATCTGACCTGTCAATCTGGAAAAGCATAATCCTAAATAGCACGAGCAGTGGTCTTTATTTCCATTTCAGGTGTAACAACCAGGAACACAGTTTTAGTATTTGGAAAGGCAGAAGTTATCTCACCATTCACCTTAATAAAAATTACTACAAATTATTAAAATTAAGGAAATTTAGACTTTCACAAACTTAGGCTTTTTTTTTTTTTTCTTTTGCCCCATAATTTGGAAAATAAAAAGCTTCCTGCATGGCTTCCATCACCATCATCTTCCCTCAGCTGCCTGCTGTTTTAGTGACTATGAACATGGGTAGCATTATGTAACATCTCTTTACTCTCAACAGTATGAAGAGACTAAGACTTGGAATTTCATCTAAATCTTGACTAAAATGATTTCCACAAGATACGCGCAACAAAATATCCAGCTTGTTTGGTAAGAAAGTCTCTTCACAAGGGCTTTGTCTTTTACCTTTAGAATTTTTTCCTGTTTGTTAAGATGCAAGAATAAGGGAAGTCTAACATCTACAGTTATGTAAGTACACTAAAGCGCCACACACATCACTAGTAAATAATCAGACTGCATACAAGATATATTTGTAAAAGTAATAAAACCCTTTGATGCTTCATATTTATGCTGGCAAATACCTCTCCTGATATAAAAGGCACTTTGAAAACCCAATATGGTTTGGTTCATTAAGTTTGCAAAGTACAAACAATTGTACAAACATACAATTATATTGAAGCATGTCAGCCATCGTGACATTACGTACAAAACAAGTTTCCAATTTTTGATAACACTGGTTTTATGGGAATGAGCAGTGGTTTCAGCAGCTTTTCTGAAGACATTGCAGGGTTTCCAGTACCACCATTTTAGTTTCATATTGGAACAAAGGTAGTAAGTAAAAAACCGTCAAAAACTTACAAGTTTAGGGGCCACAAAAAGACAAGACCCAAAGTCCATAACATTCATTCAGTATTTACTCCTTAGAAATCAACTCCATCCATAGCCCAAAGACAGAAATCTATTCAGTCAATTCCAGACCAGTTGTGGAGGCAGGCTCTGTCTTGATAAGTATGTTGTTTTATACCATTACAGTACAGAAAACTTTGGTCCAACAGCAGTTTCAGAAACACTACATGGCTGCAACATCAATCTGTACATAAAGCTGTCTTACTCCTGCCTATGGAAAAGAGAAGGAGAGATTAAAAACCACGAAACTCTAACGCCAAGACAATTTGAACAATGGTCCCAAACAAGAGTCCGCACCAGTAAGCTGTCCTACAAAAAAGCCTCAGTATCTTCATTTTGTATAATGCATTCTATAATACATTCAAATGGTTTACTGAGATGCCTGGTATTTTGAAACCTAGAAACTTTTAGGGAGTACTGTATGAAACACGTGGTTCTTCATACAGTCAAGAAACGGACATATGTAGGCCTATTAACACTAGTATTGCCAGATTACCTTTTCTGATTCATCCTAAATACCTGTCACATTTGATACTGCCCAAATATTCTCTTGTACAAGTGTAACTGCCTGAAAAGTAAGCTGCTTGAAGAGCTATCAGATTAAAGTGGAGTGAAGTGTAAGAGCATAGCATGGGATTTGTGGTTTGAACCAGCTCTACACTGAGATTCTAGCAAGAAACAACAATGGCTACAATGAATTGACACACTAAAATAACTTCTGGTAGAGGTATGCGCATTGTGCCGAAGTATTCATCTCCTCAAAAATCCTATTAAACTAGGCTTAGTTGGATTTTCTTAGTTTATCAGCATTCAATATAAAACAACGTAAAAAAAATCATTTAGTCATTTATTTAACCTCAGCGTCAGGCCAGCATTGTGATGGCCACTGGTTATGCCAGGTGATCTTGAAATACCAGGCAGAACACTGGGAAAGATTAGACTGATTCAATCACCCTTGACTTCCTTTCAGATGGCTGGTTTTGCCACTCATCTGGACAATTATATCAAGATTGATAAGGGTCAGTATTACCAAGGAGAAAAATCTACTTTCTCGAACTGTTCCTCCATTTATTTCCATAGGTCAGGTAAGAACAATAGACCTCGTTCTCCCAATTCCCCTGCCAGACACATGGCTCTGAAACTGCAAAGCTACAAACAATGGAAGAGTGAATGACTCACTTGGAAAACGCAATGCTTCAGAGACTTGAGATGTAAAATTAGTTTCAAATATGCGTAATAGAATGTTGAGCATTAACTTGATCACCTCAGAAAACAACTGTTATTTCCACTAAGTGACATTAAAAAATTAATGCAGAAAGGTAGGCAATTCTACTTATGCTAGGCAGTATTTTGAAATCATTCTACACAGCTGGAGCAGAGCAGCTTTTCACCAGTTACATTGATACCAAAACCAGAAACATTTTTCTTAATATGAATTACAATGTCACATCATGTGACAAGTTGTTTATACTTGGATGTGCGATTTTTGCTTATGAGAGACATACCTGAGTAAAAATATTGTGCGTCTGGCTTAGAATCCACCTTCCATCAGCATCAGGAGCCACCAGTAATTTCAAAGTCCCAATGTAAACGTCGGTACAGAGGGTCCAGAAGTGCGGATCATGTAAACTGTAAACTCCTTGCAAATGCTGCACCTAAAAATAAAAGAAACCTTTTTTTTCTGAAATTTTCAACAGAAAAAAACTGAAGGCAATATGACTTTTTACATCTAGTTCATCATCCAATTTGTGCTAATTCATTTAAATTCGTTATTACTATCTCTGTGATTTTAAAGCATTGAGAGCAGATAGTATGTGTGGGCCAATTCTGTATCTTGCTAATTTACATTCTTCATTTATTTTCTTGAAACCATTTCTGAAAACGGTGTCCAAGAAAAAAATCATTTAGTTGAATGCCCTCTCAAATTTAAACTGTGATTTTGCAAATGTGGGAATTCTCCCATTAAAAATTACAGAGATTCTAACTATTCATGGAAATGTATTAATACGCCCAATTCTAACAAAAATCCTTCAAATTATGTACTGTATTAACTTTGTAAAGGTGCTGTACGTGGTCAGATCATGACACAGTAAAAGGTAAGTTAGACAGGAATACACCAGGGAAAGTCCAATCCAAAGTAACTTGCATACACACACACTTTCAATGTTACTGTGTGTCACTTTACTAAAGAAAGAACTAGATTTTGAGAGAGACAAACTACTCTGAACTAAAAAAACCATCATGCCCTATCAGCACAAGTGACTGAGAGGAAAAGCTTCAGGGTCCATTTTTTCTAAAACAACTTATCAAGTTTTAAAATACAGAGCCGAAGCTATATACAATTTAGGATTTCAGAAAGATAAAAATAAACTGCTATCTCCATTTGTCCAATCTAAGGAGCCTTTCACAGGCATTACTGGGGAAAAAAATCACAGTATCCTCATATACACCTGAGGTTCATTCAGTCAGTGGTTTGATCACATGCAAAATGGCCAAAGTGTAAGAGCTCACCCTCTGATAGCACTGAGGCAGGGCATTTTCCAGAGAAGGAGGAGTTCGCTGCATCAAAATTCCAATGGATTCTTTTAAAAGTGGAACAATACTATAAAGAAAAAAAGGAAGTTAGCTATTTTCTGCAACTTTCAACAGTTGCAGAACAAATCAAAATGACATTCCTTAATGCTCTTGAATTTTTCTTTAGTTGTTTCATCTGAAACTGAGAAAGCTGTCATAAAAACCTGCTACAGAAAGTAAAAGGACAGACAAAATTGTAACGGTGTCTGGTTAAAGGCACTATTACTTCTTCCCAGATTTCCCAGAGACAATTAGCAAATAATCACAAAATAGCGTTAATGTAATGGGGGGTAAGGAGAATTTGGGATGAAATTTAAGCGTCTTAAACTTATATGACAAAGTAGCTGATACGTAGAGCTTAAAACCAAAACCTATTTCAATTGCAATCACAACCAACCAACCATAAAAATATGCAACTGAAACTGTTTTTGCTTTGTGCCTGGTTTGAGGCATATTTTTCTTATGAAGTAAGATAATAATGGGGGGTTCATAAAACAAAATTAGTATGCACCAGTCCAGCTACAAAGTTATTTTGTCAGAAAGACAGCTTAGCATATTCTTGAAGTGAACTAAGTGTAGGGTCTCATCCAACCTCAAGGATTTAACATTTGGAAGCAGTTAAAGGCTCCCTCCTTACTGATGGTCTTGTTTAATCAGCAAACTAAGAAGACATTTAATGCCTCTCTCTTTTTTAAAAAGAAAGAACAAAAAATAACAAACCACCAGGATACCAGTAAGTCACCCTAAAGCTACCACTACAAATTTACACTCTTATTTATGCATTTGGGATGTTGACTTTTGTTTAGTAGTAGAGTATCATGCCTGGTTTGGTAGGGCATCCTAAAGTTTTCAAGATGATGTTGACCATCTATAGCCCAATACCAAAACTTACATAGCAATCTAATTTCAGGAGTGTAACAGTCACCTAACACTCTACAGCAAAAGCAATGATAAATTAAGAAGCTGTAAGCTAAATTTCAGTGTTCAACACTCATCGCAACTGAAATACACAGAGCAGTGGGATGAAAAGCAACCAGGAAGAAATTGAGAGATTAACTGGGCGGGCTGTTAAAGGAAACTGGAAAAGCCTCATTTAAAATCTCATGGAGCAATGAAGAACTCGCTGTATAGACCAGCTGTATATTCCCAAGCAGTGAATGCTCTGACCTCACCATTCTGTTCCATTTTTAAATGTGGTTCCACCCGTATGTGGAAGCAGTGCCAGCTTACACAGCTTCAACTGCTCAGCCCACCCTGTGGCCGACCCTTAGCCAGGGTGGGAAGGAGTCAGAGGTTGCACAGCTCTTGTATAACGAGCCACTGGGAAAATGAGCACCCTAAAACTAATTGTCCTTGTAAACAGACCTGTTAGTCCAGCCAAATTCACTGCCTGATACTTGCCATGTCGCCTCACACAGCTGTGCTGCTACTGAGGAATTGTTTCAGAAAGAGGAAGAAACACTTAGAGGCAAGCAGGAGATGCCTGAACTTAGCATTGCTAAATCTGTCTAAAGGAAGCTTCAGTGGAGTGTTACATTTTATGGACAGTGCATTACAGAAATATAGAAGAAAAAGGGTCTCTTATCAATGGACCCATCTCACTAAACACCCATATCACAAACGGAGCTGGAGCTGTCAGTTCATTGCTGAATTGTTTCCGTTTAACTCGCTAGTTAAAAATGCAGGTTTGCTTCTTAATAAAGAGCTTGAAAGACCAACAAATTAAAAAAAAGTTCCAAATGCAATCTGAACAGAAGATTTTTTGAACACTGACTATTCCCATAAATCCAACAATGCCCCTCTAACATTTGCATCCAAAGGTTTCTAACACACATGCTGCATATTTTTTCCCAGAGGACAGACTGAAAGAATGGAGAATGTAGGAACAAGCCTGTTCATTGCAATAAACCACTAAATGGGAAAAAGCACCCATAAAGTCTGACCCAAACATGTTAGATTTGCATACATTTACATTATTTAATAAAATTGATGCACGTTATCTGATGGAGTAGAAAAGAATTGGCAAGCAGAAGATCTGGAGAGACAGCCTGCAGGAACGTAGAACTAGCAGGTTGGGGATGTTAACTTAACCCATCCCAAAAAAAGAATTTGGTCAGTGAAACTGATGATTCACTCTGGACACACATTGAAAAGAGGAAGTTAAATCCCCATCAGAGAGTTCAGTTTTGCTGAAGATGTATTTAAACTTAAGATCTGCTTCATTCTGAAGCCTTTTACCCTAATAGAACGATCTGAGGTTGCGTCTATGCAATCACCATGATGTGCAGAAGCACCAAGTATTTGTCTTCTTGCCAGGCAACAGGAAGCAGTTTTAAGCAGTACACTGGAATCAGTAGTTCAAACTCAAAGGTGAATGGTGAAAGACACTCCACTGCATACGTGGTACAGTTTAGAAGACTGTCTTCCTGCTGGCAAGGTTCCACCTATTCACGCTTCTGCAGTGGCTCCACAGTAACGCCGTAAGAGAGAAAGTTCCTGTACAAGTTTTAGGCAATAATGCTGCATAAATTACACTTATCCAGACTTAAGGAGAAACCCAAAAGCAGAGTGTTTAATTAAATGTCAACATCTTAAAAATCCAAAGAATACAGGCAAGTCAGGGAGTTGCTTGAGATGGTATGTAAAAGCTGAAACATCCACAAGGTCATGCCTTTAACTAGGAAGCTACTTCAGCTTCAAATTTATCTTTTGCAAAGCTGAAAAGGCCAGAAGACAGCAGCAATGATGTGATAGCTCTCACAAACGCTGTTAGAGCACGCAAGCCCATGCACAGATCTGTGTCCAAAGGGACACTCTCTCGCAAGGCAGTCTCTCACTGTAAGCCAAACATGACAAGCTATGGATTCCAGCTTTCTGATGTCTTTGACATTCCATTGTTTCATGCATGCTACTGAAGTAGAAAGCCTTGGATTAAAAACTGAAGTCCACACAATATGTTCTTTTCTCAAACACTAACATCTTTTAAGCACCAGGAGGCACTACGAATATTAGTTCCCTCTCATCTTTCCGCTAGGAAAGAGGATCATACCAAGCATGCTGAAAGCCTGGTCAGAGATTTTGACTAAGCTTCCCCCCACGCCTATATTTTTTGATTAGTCATTAGTGAAAATACATGTAGCTGCTCCCCCAGCAGCTTTTGCACTAGTTCTCCCCCCCCCCCCTTTTTTCTAATTACAAAAGAACTATCGAGGAAAATTATGTACGATTCTGACCAAGTAGAGAATTTTTCCTTGTCTAAGCAGTCTGTAAGCATTGCTACTAAAGCAGATGAAACTTTACAATTGTCCCTAGTTACCAAGCTTTGAATCTAAAATACCCCACTGTTATACAACGCAATGGAACTTGAAAGAGACTAACCCAAAGCAAGACTCAGGATAGAAACATATCCTCAACAAAAGCCATAATAGTGAAAGTGACTTGTGTGCAAAATGAGTTAACAGCAAGAAAGCACATCACACTTTCACGTACACTGTTACAGAGGAAGTGAGAGAGGTGTTGAAGCAGATAAAACTCCTTGCCATCTGATAAATCCACCCTGCCACTATTACACACTGCTTGATTAACAACAATAAAGTGCGAAAGCATCAGAATCTTGATGGGCTTACATCCCATTCAGACAACACTTAGAACCATGCCAGTCCCATCCTGATTATGCCACTGCTTTTTTAAGCATACCTAGCAGGACTGGCACTGGCATAAACTCAAACAGCAAGACTGAAAACAACTCGGGGGTTAAGTACCCTTTACAGTTATTGTAGTCAGTTATTGTAGTCAGATGGCAAACAGGAAATTCATTTAGAGCTGTCAGCACTGCGTAAAATAAAGAATTCTTGTGAAAGATTTTTGTGGGAGGTAAACAAACACTGCTAGGACCCAAGACCAGCTATAGTTATTCAAATACTGTAGCTGCAAAATCTACAGCTGGATTTCAAAATCATTTTTCAGCCACCACCCACATCTGCAGTGCCAAGACTGTCAGCCCATTTCAGAACTAACTTTCATAAACCTTTTTTAAATTTGGCATTGGCAATTTTAACCACTGTGCAGGCTTTGCTCAAGACAAGGATCACAAGTTTAGTATCACGTCTCCAATCTGAAGTGGTCTGTTCTCAGAATGCCAAGGCTGGCAGGTACTGTCACCCTCTAAATGAAGGCAGCACGTGCCATTTAGCAATGATGGCTCAAAACAACACCAACAAGGAGCATGCTCATTTGGGGCAGTTTTGCAACTGAACATTCCTTCTGTACCTTTATTTAAAAGTGAGGATAATCAGCTTAAAACTGCACACAAAACAAAAGCATTTACTAGTAATTTTCATATTGTTATGCCCCAAGTATTACAGGTATATGCCCCAAACAATCCAGGCACGTCCTCTCCCAAAGCTCTTTCATACCGTATCATGCTCAAACAACTCTAGACTTTATGTGAAAAGGATGAAACCACAGAAACAACTTCACTAAGTGACTGAAGTAAATTGCCTCATTTCTTTGACCACTTAATATGTAGTCTACGTGCTCTACCCAATCTAGAATCAAACTATGCCTTCGGTACTGTTCTAGAAAGATGTGGCTCTTATCCTGGTTTTGGACAAACTACTTGCTTCATGCTGGAGTTGTGGCTTTTGTCTGACGAATAATTTCGAAGTTGATCAAAACACAAAAATTGCTTCAACATTTTAGAATAACATTTAGAAATCTTAGGCAAGAAAAAGAGCATTTAGTTTTAAATATCAAGAGTGTTTTAGAGACTTGAGAAATCATTTGTCTTTGGTATTAAGTTACAGAGAAAACATGCACTAAAAATCTTGAGTGACAGCCTGAATAACTATGAAATAGCCAAGCTTTTTTTTAAATAAAAAGTCTTTAAACAAAATACCAGTTAAACAGACTTGTTAAACAAACATTTCCTACTTATCATTAATAACTAAATGGACACTTCCATGAGATAGTACACAAAGTAATAAAAGAAATTAATCAGATATTAGCGGTAGTATCTAGGAACACTTCAAGGCTACACTACCTTCCCCCCCAGCTTCATAGAGTTTGCCATTGATTTATGATGCAAAGATTTTTAAGGACTACAGGACATAGCCCTCCTATTGAGGGACCACAGGACTCTGCTTGTCAAGACTCGATAGACAGCTGAAATAGAGAAAAAACAATCTTTCTACAGTAAGTAACATCATAATGAAATTTGAAAGGGAAAATAATCTGACTTCATGCCCTTGCCTCTCCACATCAGAACAGGAGAATGCAGGCTGTTTTTCTGCCTGCAAAAAGTTTGATTCTAAAGCAAGGGAAGTAAGAAATATTAACAGTATTTCTAAGGAATCCTACTGAAGATGGGCTTTTACTGGAACACAGAAGGCCATAGTGCTGATCTCACGTCTGTTATAGTCTTGAAAGAGCTACCAAAGTCCTGCTTCTGCTAAGCTTTAGAGAATTGTATTTGCCGCTGAAAACAACCTCGGGACCATCTCACACCGGATTTTTACTCTGCAGACAGAATGTTCCACACTAACTCACAAGGAGTTAGGCAGAGAGTTACGTCACCTGAGAGCAGCCTCAGTGAAGGATCAGTAGTTGACAATTTGCACTAATTAGAGATGTTGTCTACAGGAAGGCTCGACCATTTGAAATAAAAGCACTGCTTGACCTCTCTGAAGAGCTGTTGATCAACGTTTCGTGCATACGCACAAGACAAAATAGAGGCTGTCCAGCTTTATATTGCAGAGAGGAGTTCGTTAGTCATCCCATAGATACTTCTGAGACTTTTATTTTTGTTTTGGCAAGCTTTGCCATCATTCAGAAAATGGAACAGTAATGCTGACTCACAGAGAGGTGCCCAACATTAAAGAAAGCAACCGATCAACATAAATTGAACAAATTTCATCTGCATACAAGCTGTCTTAGATTAGGATCAATATTTGCTCTCTACACTTACATGCATTTGCCTTGACATTTTACTGGCCTTTTAGGCACGGCAGTTTCATGGAAAGAAATTAGGACTTGTGTTCTGCTTTTATTCCCACTTTGAATACACAGGTATCACAGAAAATAGTTTAAAGAAAAACAAACACAAACAAGCAGCCCCCAAGGTCACAATGAGGTCTCTTTGGAAGCAATTTCAGGAAACAAAGTCTTTTTTTTTTTTTGTAAAATTTGATACAGAGTTCAGCAAGATACATCTGATGATGGAAAAGCACTTGTACTTTAGGCAAGTCAATCCTAAATGCTTGGCATTTGAGAACAAACAACAGAAGGCCAGCACAAGTGCTCAAAGATAGAATTTTGTCCCCTTTCTTATACCACAGTGTACTGGGTCTGGCTGGGATGTGAACTTTCCCTGCAGCAGCCCATGCAGTGCTGCGCTCTGCACTTGTAGCTAGAACAGCAGTGGGATCACACCAGTGTTGTGTCTGCTGCTGAGCAGTGCTGGCACAGCATCAGGACTCTCTCTGACCCTCCTAGGGGGTGGGCAAAAAAGAAAGAAACATCAGCAGGGCAGCTGACCTAAACCAACCAAAGGGATATTCCATACCATATGATGTCACACTCAGCAATAAAAGGTGGAAAAAGGAAGAAGAGGGGAGGGGTGGGCTCTCCTTGCGAAAACGTCTGTCCTCCTCCCGAACACCGGCTACGTGCGTTGAGGCCCTGCTTCAAGGACGTGGTCAAGCATCGCTCATTTGCGGGAAGTAATTTCTTTCCTCTGCACTTCCACATAGCCTTTACTTGTTTTGTTTTGTTATTCCCTTTCCCCCTCCTTCTTCCCCTTTCCCTTTTTTCCCTTTAGTTGAATTAATTAATAATATTTCCTTAATATTTTTTTTCCTCTTTAATTAAATTATCCTTATCTCAACCCGTGAGCTGTTCTTTCCTTTACTTCTTCCCCTCCTCATCTGAGGAGGGGGAGTGAGAGAGCGGTGGTGGTGTTCAGCTGCCTAGCACGGTAAAACCACCACACGCAGACTTCAGTGAGACAGTAAAATTACTCACAGTTAACTTTCACGTTATTGATACCCATCAAAGATTAGTCAAGGGAGATATAATTAGCATAACAACCACAAAACAGAAAAAAATCCTGTCAACACACACCAAAAGAGGCACTTCTGGAAAGAAGTCTCCCTCCCATATAACAAACTGACAGCCAAGAACAAAAGCACTTCCATACAGATTTTGACATTCCAACTGCTTTCTTTTAAAGCTTCAGATTACTAAAAGGCATAGAACAGGATCCAAGCTCAAGATTCTGCTTGCCCTAGGAGTTGGATTCGAGGATCCCGATGGGTCCCTTCCAACTCGGGACATTCTATGATTCTGCTGGTTAACGTTAACAGCAGTAAGGAGAGCATTGCCTAGCCTAGCGCACCAGTCAGTAAGTGATACATGTGATGTAGAACCAGAGGTCTACACAGCTGATTAAATGGAAACAGACAGTTTCATATATGTGGATTCATGCAAGACAGCTTTGGAAGATCAACAATTAAATCTAACTAGTAGTGTATTTTAACCAGTCAGCTAACATACCCTTGTAAGACGACACAGTACCCTGGGCTTTTATGCAACCCTACTTGAAATGAGCAAAACTTTATAGTCCCTGCTAGGAGAAAATCCCCAGACAGCATCAGAACTTTTGAACAATTACTTTAGCTGACTAGCTTTTGTATCCCTGACTCAGAACTACACTTGTTTTACTACAGCCACAACAAAAAGAATCCTATTTCTTACACACCCATGTATAGGTCCACTTATTGGTGCACACATGTAGTCCCATTCCACTCCATCTTATGGAAGTTGGTTTAATTAGAAAGAGGGAGATTTTATAGATTGGTGGGCTATTTTTTTCCAAAAAACAAAACAAAACAAAACACAAATATTCTTTTTACTCTGGGCCCCTACTGTTGTAACAAAAGATTTCCTTATGATAAAATTTGAAAAACCGTTTGAGTAATTTGTAAAAGAACACATTACACACATGGCATAGTGAAGAATATGGTAGAACAAACAATGGTGTTATGACCAGGAGCGTAAATGAAAATTATTAAAATTAAACACCACAAAGGGGGGCTCAGACTACCAAAATACTGATTTGAAACTGTCAGTCATCTTGATCATCTTCTTTAAGTGTGTTTCAAATTCATTATTAATTAAGTCTGTTGGGCTGCTTAAAAAACAAAGCCTGCAATTAGTCTTTGCTCCACTGCTGTGCCAGGATGTGTCAAACATAGATTTACTTCTGCTGACTACAATGCAAACGACTGCACTCAGACTTAGTAAAGCAATCCTAGAGATCATTTACAGTGTTTTGAGCCAATAAAATAATGATACAGACCACATTAAGCATTAGGTCTGATATGGGGTCAAAGGACACAGCACGTAGTGGAATTCTCCAGCCATTTCAGTGTAGAACACAGACCTCCATAGGACCAGCCTAACTATGCTAGAAGACCTATGAATAGCTTTATTTTACAAACTTCTATTATGGAAGCTACAGTCTTCTTCCAAACTCTGTATGAACAGAACAAAAAACAAATCATTCACATGGTATTTTTTGATCAACACTCCACATGTACACAAAGGCAGACCCTTAAAATACAAAGGGTACAGAAATCAGTGTTCTATTTAACTCATCAATAGCTTCTTTCCCTGTGGCAACCTACACATTTTCTTTCCCATTTTTGGAGATTTCAGTCACAGAATTGGTTTGCTAATAATTTGTCCTTTACAAAATTACAGGATGTTTAAGTAAACCTCTTGAGTTTATTTTGAAGTGGTAATTTAATAGTGATTGCTTGTACATGGATTTTTGTGTGCAGTTAGTACCTGAAGCATGTTGGCCTGCTCTGATAAATAGGGAGATTCACATCAATAATTCTGCAAATGCTGCCATGCATATAGTATAAACATGCCATATATGGTGTAAATGTAAGTATGCAGTTAATCAGGTGACATTCACCACAGCTGAAGAGACAAAGGTGTTCAGCTATTAGGTTCTAACTCAAGTTGTAGCACTCCGCCCTGTGCCACCATTGAAACTGTTGCCAGAAGTGCCTCAATAACAGTATCGCCGAACAAAACGTTTGCTTGGCCAATCAAATCCAAATAGATTCACATTTACAATGATCTTGGTAAGCAACAACAGGGAAAGCACAAACCTACTTGAAGCATTTTCACTGAATCTTAAAAGGAATAAGGATGTATCAGAATACAAATGCACAGGAAAAGACAACTCTCTCGAGGGAAAAAAAATAGTCTGGATTCATCAGGGACAAGGGCATGTCCTGTGCCAGCAGGCTCAGCTCAGCTGCACTGAAGCCATTCTGCCCCATTTACTGGAGTACATCGGTTTACGTAACAGTGTACTTAATACAGAGAGGAAGAGTTCTACGGTTTGAACCTGAAGGACATTTTTGTAGTATTACACCAACAGGGCTGAAATATGCAGACTTAAAAGCAAAAGCAGTAGCTGAAGAAAAGGAAAAACAAGGTAACATTTCAAAATACACCAGGACAGCTGCACAGAACAGAGGTAACGTATCAATCTTGGAATAAAAACAAGCATTGTAGAGCATCAGCACAACAGATAAACCTGTTCTTCTGAGCTGTAATTTGTTCAATTGTAACTAGCATTGAAAATACAAGCAAGTAGCAGCGGTATCAACACTTACCTTACGCCTATAAGTAATGCTATCAGCATTGAACAAATAGGATCTGCTATCATTAGACCATAGTTTTGCATCAATATAGCAGATATTATTACACCAATACTTCCAAGCGTGTCTGCAACAATGTGTAGAAATACCCCTGTAAGAGATTAATTCGTATCAATACAACTTGGTACTCTCATGGAAATATTTCAAAGACTCTGAAGAAGAGTTGCAAGAACTAGGTAGCATGATTTGTACTTGTTGAATTCTGCATTTTTTGTCAAATACACAGAAAGCTTTCAGAGTTTCAACATATCCTTAAAATATAAAGCACTTGAAGAAATTGTATTATTTTTGGCACTTAGCATAAAAGGGTGTTTCATGGCATGGCTATCAACTTAAGCAGTGATCAACAGATAAAGCTAAATTTCTTCATTCAATACCCACCTGTATTATTCTAAACTCATGTTCCCCTTACACTTACAATGGTAAGAACTGTATAAGATGATAAAGAATGTTAATAACACATCTGTAAAGCTTTGAAAGATGCTTCATTGGCAATATCTTTGAGAAGTTATTTGGCAAAGAGATTTAAGACAAATGATTCTGATAATTACATACTGCAGACATGAATAACCTCACTCTTATTTTGAGGCACACTGAGTTGAAAAACAAGTAATCGAGCACTTTGCAGCTACCAAAACTTAGTCTTTGGAGCTCTCTGCTGGCAATAACAAGAACAGTCACTCAGACACAGCTTTCTGAACACAAATATTGTGACTCCAGTAAGACTCCCCGCTCCGTCCCAAAATAACCCACAACTATAAATCATGATTCTAGCTATTTTCCTATGTTTTCATTTATATTGGGTTTAGCTGGCATAGATTTAAACCTCTTCACAGCAGGCCATATGGCACCAGGTATTAGGTTTGTAGAAACTCACCAGTATTTTTGCTACCACTGAACAATGCTTGCACAAGCAGTCTCAGGGCCTTCTCTGTTACTCCCTCTGTCCCCAAAGCATGTAGGCTGGGGACAGACGTGAGGCTGGGAGGAGACACAGCAGGGACAACTGTCCCAAACTACCAGAGGGATATTCCATTTATTATAATTATTATTTAGTTATTTATGTTTATTCCATAACATCATGCTCAGTAATAACAGAGTCTTTCCAGTAGCTGTTGCTCAGGGTCTGGCTGGGAGGTAGTGAGGGATTGCCTTTGCACCCACTCACCCCCCGCACTTTCACTTTTTAAACTGCCTGTATCTCATCCCAATCTTAGTTCCTCTTTATACTCTCTTTCTCCTGTCCCACTTCAGGATGGCGACAAATGAGCAACAGGTGGTTGCTTATTTGGTGGCCAGGGCCAACCCAGCACAATACTGAAAAGTTAAATATACATATCTATGTATAAACTGTTTTTTTTTTTCAACTGTGATTCAGTTAAAATGTGTCTTCCATTTGGAAGTCAGTCTTTTCATATCCGTTGTTGAAGTACTGAATATACATAAATATAACAGTGGAAGATACAAACATTGGAAGAGGTTGAAAATGTTCCCTTGCAAGCCAGAAAACCACCCAATAAAAGAACACAGCATGTACATCTGGCTATGCCAGATAATTACTTCTCACATTGTACAACTCTAACGCTCTAACTTTTGAATGCTTAAAAAAAAAAATAAAGCTCAGAACTGACATCATCAGTAGTTTATATGCACTAATGCTCAGGAGATTCTTGACTCCAATTCCCCTTCAAGTGATTACAGCTTGAATGATGATCTTGTTTAAACCAAGTGTAATAGCTTGATGAAATGACGTTTTAATTGCTGAAGAGTTACTGAGCTTATTTATCCATCCACATTTTTCAAATACAGCCTACCTTAATAATAGCACTTTTTCCACTTCCCAAGGCATACATTTCAATTCAGCATCTTAGATTTCTGCTTTTAACCACTCTTTCATGCTTTTTTCTTTGATTTTTCAGCATCATAACAGAAGTTGAATCCCAGTTTTGGGATCTCCATTTTAAACTGTGTTGCCAAAGCATTACGTCTATACTTCATGGAATGTCTCAATGCCCAGTCATGCACACGGTATGGCACTGGTCTGTTCACAGACTATAGGACTTCACAGAATATATCCTCTAAGAAAGAGGTAGCATTTACCCAGAGGCACCCTCTGAAAGAGATGTGCAATGAACACTCACAGGCATACCACAATAAACTAATAAAACACTATATTTATTCTCATACCTTGTAAGATCTGCTTGCTGGAACCAGTCATCCCTTCAAGAGAATGGTCATCTGTGAAGACAATATTAATACTGGCATATTAACCTACACAAAGACTCCCTCCAGTTGCATATGAGTTATGGTCTTCCTTTCTGAAACTTCTTGCACAGAAAAGCTGCTCACTATGACTAGGTTTGCTCTAGCAATGTAATAATTAAGTCTTAAAACATATATTTTTAAAGAAAGCACCGCTTCGCACAATGGTCTTTTATATATAATATATATACACACATACCACAAATATATAAAGACCAACATATGTTTCTTTAACAAAAAAGTGAGAAACAAGATCTTTCTAGTACTTAGCAAAAGAAGCCATCTCAAGAATACAAGCCATACATACAAGCAAAAAGCTTACAACCAATAAATTTGCTAACAAGGACTTTTTCCATCAAGAAAGCATTTAAATGTTATGTAAAACAAGACAGATAAGACAGAGAAGGTAAAACTAAGTCCAAAAAATCCTCTCATTCAAGTAGATTAAGGCTTCTGTGGAACAAGTCAGAAAAATCTCTTAAGAAAAAAACTGTCATAGGATAGCAAGACTTCTAGTGAGGATATATAACAGTTTATGCAAGAATCAAATCGTTCTACTGAAGAAAGGTGGGGAAAATGTAGAGAGCAAGGACCACACATGAGAGGGAAGTTAGCAAATCATCTTAATTTTGTCTGTTAATTTTCATCAAAAATTGAAATAAAGCACTTACTATGATTATATTATTATTATTAAATTATTGTATCGCTATTGCATACATACTCTTACATTTTGCTTGCACATAAAATTGAGGTGAATATGCAAAATATAAAGGTAAATTAAAACTTTTAAAAGCTAACACTGCATAGATCACAAATTAAACAGCATTTAGCAAAATGACCCACAAAACAGGGCACTGATGTAGCACCCCTCACATTTAATGAAGCTATTTCCTTGTTTGCTTACAACGACAAGCTGCCAGCATCTCTCTTCTGTTCAGAAAAATCAGTAATACCACATTTAAATATCCAAGTCAAGACATAGTCTATGACTTTAAGCACTTACCGTGACAATAATCCTGACCATGAGAGTGTCCATGGCCATGGCTGTGGTCATGAGCGTGTCCATGTTTATGTTCATGGCTGTGACCATGACCTCTGTGACTGTGTCCATGGCTGAGACCACCATTGAACAGAGAATGGCTGTGTTCATGCCCTATAAACAAATGAGTATAAATGTAAGTGCCAAATAGCAGTATACTTACATTTGACTCTAAGCTACTTGAAACATATTCATCTTTTAGGTCACTTCAAGGTGGGGCTTTAAATAAATTAGAATAAAATTAACACAAGCTGTTTATATCTAAACCTGTGCTGTGTAGCCATATGAAATACATATCCGATTAGAAAAGTCAAGTATTTTTATACATTCCTACTTCTGAAACAAGCTGTTATTTTTAACAAAACTCAGTATGTGCACAAAACTAGATACAAGCACATTAAAAACAGCTAAAAATTGGAAACTGGCTATTATTCATACATTAAAAATTAAAGCTTAAAGTCTATAGACTATTTTATACTATCAGTTTATATGTTAAGCTGAAATAGCTACCAATTAGCCGGGCGGAAAAAATAAAAGAATGTTTACTATATACATTTAGGCAAATTCTGCATTTAAAGTTCAAAAGACCCTAAGTTGAAAAGTACTTGAATCTTCATCCTATAACTACAATTTGATTCAGACATTTTGCTCATAAAGACCCTGCCTGACTACAGCTTAATTCTGTCCAGACGATATTCTGCATCTCTCTTCCAATAAGGTGCAGTAGAATTCATGTTCCAGAATGCAGATTCTGGAGTTCCAGGTCTTACAGTTACTCGGTGAGAACTATGTGAGAGCACATGAGTTACAGTAGTAACTAGGGCTGGCGATAAAACACGGACATCAACACTGCAACAAGCCCCGTATACATTTGTCCAGGATTGCCACTAAAGAGACCTAAAAATGTAATACTGGGGCTGCCGCTGAAGGACAATAGGGGTCTGGAACACAGTGTGCTAAGAAAGTAAAAAGTACTGAAAATTACAGATGTCCTACCAGAACCGTGTGAATGCCCATGACCTCCATGTTGAAAAACAAATATTCCTATAAGGTTTACAATGAATCCCAGTATAGAAACCGGAAGAAGTCTCTCATGATGCACATCAGGAGGTTCCAGTGCCCTCTAGGAAAAACCAAAAACAAAACAAAAAAAAACAAGAAGCAATCATGATGTTTTTTACAGTCTCATCACATTATTAAGAGGCACTGAAAAAGGTAGCACAAAAGTGTTTAGACACAGGAGCACTCCCATACAAACAGGTATACAAAGAGACATAATTAAGAATTACTCAGGACTTCCAAATTCTGAGACGGTGCACATGCTGATTCTTATTGTCTGAAGCTGACATTTTATAAACAAAGCTGTGGAAGTATATTAAAATATTCTCAGCAATCTAGCTAGCATTCATTGTAAGATCTCATGTTCCTGTGGGATTCAGCTTTAGAACACGCAAAAACATTATGTTTGCTGTAATACATGGATTGCCCAAATAACAAACAATTTCCAGGAGTCTAAAAAGCTTTTTCTTTCTCCTTTGGAGATGAGGATGAGGGGAATGAAACAACAGATGAGAACAAATTGTGGTTTTGTTTTTAAACTTTAACATCTATATTGAAAAAGCTTTAGAAAAAAGTAGGACTAACACAATTTGAATCTGAAGTTAAGTGCTGAAGAATGTAAACTGCTACTGAAAGGAGAGGAAAACGTTCAACATTCATCCACAGGGATGAAAGGTACAGGCAACAGAAAAACAATGAAACTTTCAGCAGATGCAAAATTTTGAAGTGACAGGGAGAAAAGGGGTCATCATCACAAAAAAAAGATTACTTGCGTGGGAGCTAAGACCAGCAGGATGGCAATGATGTTTTAACATTCCCACTGGAAGGGTAAAGAGTATTATTTAATTTTCCTAGTAAGTTTTGTTGCTGTTTCTAGATTTGGACTCAGCTTTTCCCAATATTTTAGGAAATTTCAGCCCGGTTTGTACTGCTTTTGAAGTATTTACAAGATCATTTATGTAGAAGAAACTTTCCTGACAGCTTTTCACAATTCTCTATTGATTAAAAATAAATAAATAAAAATGAATTTATTCTGAACAATAAATAAATGGCATATCATTAAGAAGTAAAACTTCACGCAAGCTGATCAGAATTAGTTATCAAATTTAATAATACCACACTTCAGTGCAGACAACTTTGATATCTAAATTTTAATCTCTAAATTATCAGCTGAATCATTTTATTAAAAAAATCCAGAACAGTGTCCTTGTAAGAGTTCAAAGTATCACCACTTGACATTTGTATCAGACTTGAAGATTTGGAAAATAATGCTCTTTCTTAGATGAGTTATCCAAACCTCACAGAATGTACTTCCATTTCTTATGATTAACTTCTCTACTCTGTACGACAATCTTTGGCCTTCATTCTCATCTTCATTTGGCCTTTAACAATGAAAAATACGGGTCTTTCTAGATATACTATACACTGGCTGAAAAAGGACAGCACCAAGATAACAGAACCTTACACACCATCAAAACACTATTTAAGAAGCTAGTACTGATACACTGTGTTTACATCACAAAACAGCAATTTCAGATGGCCCAATACGCTGTTCAGATCTCAGATCTTTAAGGAGTGATTTCAGTAAATTCATCCCCATTAAATAAACTCTACACATAGAAATTTGATACAAATAGAAATGTGAAAATTGATGGCGTAATTTCCATCATTACATACCTCAACACCTTCAGAAAATATAAAGAATGCTGTAAAGATGAGGAATAAACCATTTACAAAGCCAGCAAGTACTTCTGCTCGGACATATCTGCAAGAAACAAAAAGCAACAGCAGTTATTACCACCTCCATTTAAACACTGAAAATGAAAAGTGAAACTTAGAAACTGGAGTACAAATTTATAGTTCTCAAACAACTGAATTACACATGGAATTTCCAAATGAGGATAGAGTATATAAGCTACAGATAATTATATGAAATTCACTGTTTTCTATGTTGACAGAAATTTCACCATTACAGCAAACTTTTACTCAACTTCCACAGCTGTTCTAAAGAACAGCAACTCTGAGATCACTTGGAAGGTAACAGTAATAAAACAATGAAGTGATAAGTGGAGTAAGCAAAAGCAAAGCAGGTACAGAGAATTGAGCAAGCAAGATAGTATCTCACAACAACCCCACTCCTTAACCCACCAGTCTAACTTAAGTATTCTACCTTTGTCCACATACCCAACTGCAAAATCAGCAAGAGCTTGCCTCTGCAGCCATTACCTGACCTGGATGAAAGAAAGCTTTCGATACTTCCCATTTCAGATAGTCTGTACTGGAAGGTATGATATAAATGTATATCTGGAAACCATAAAACATGATTACAACTCATGTGTTTACTTAAGAATGTTGACCTAAAGTTTTGTTTAATATCAAATTAGCCATACATTAATCTGTTTCCCCTTTAACGGGGATTTTTAGTAAAGGTCTTAAGTAAAAAATAATTATTTCAGCTACTAAATTTCTCCAATGAAGAAAGAGCCAGGTTAGATTAACATACAATTCCAGTGTAGGAAACACCAGGCTTAATATATGGTGGCTGTACTTTAATAAATTGAATGTAAGCTGTTTAAATACAGGGCAGTAATTAAAACAAAACCCGCCTTCATTGCAGTTAGTTCATGGCAAAATCAATTCTTCCTAAGCTGATTTCTAGGTATACCAGAATTTCTACCTTAATTAAACAGTGTTTTGAGTCCCAAACCACACAATCCATGCTTAGGCAAGACAGCTGAAGCTAAATGCTGACATTCAGGTCAGTAATGCCATGGGGATTGCAGCAACCTGTGTTACAGCTCATTTGCTGTTAATTAATTAGCATCACGGATGAATAATATTGCATCACCAGTACTGTTTTACAGGGCACAGTGGAACCAAGTTCCCTTGAAACAGAACCACTGCAGCAACTATCTCCACGAGGGGCAGTATGGGCTGCCATTCCTCAGCCAGTACAGCTGTGTTACTGGCAGCTGTTAGCGGCAGCCACAGCCATGACAGCCACACCTGCTGCATACTGCTGGTTCTGCAAGGCATAGGTCATAATGTCAGATGCACCACCACTGAGACTTGCTCCTTTCATTGATTACTGTTCTGAAGAAGGCATGGAGCACCGCCAGTCCAAGATCCCCTGTAACGTACCTCACTACACCACGCAGGCAAACCCATGCTGCAGTTGGTCTTGATACACTGGTGCTGTACACGTGACAAAGCATGGAAGCCTTTTGCTGCCTAACCAGTTGGCAGTAGTATTATTGCAGAGCTCTTAGAAGTGAAATGTGCTCGCCAAAAGCAACACTTTTACATTTTTTCCTGTTCGTATTAAAGGTTTAAATAACTCACCCTAAAAAGCACGCTTTCAATATAACTTTTCCTTGTTTTGCAAAAAGAGGTTTTGTGTATACAGTGACAAATTACCACCTAGATATTTACTGAAATACATTAGAGTAACAGCTTGAAGTCTCTTACCCATATGAGAAAGCATCATTGGACCTCCACTTTGAAATAACAGAAGCTGCTAATCCAGCCAATAGAGCAGTGCAGTCAAAAAACATATGAAAAGAATCTGATATTAAACCTAAACTGGAAAAGAGCAGAAAAAAAAACAAGTTATGCTGGGTAGGAGAAAAAAGAGAACATTCAGTTTGTGACTAGCACAATACTATGTCAGCCTCAGGCACGTTTCTGCTAGCACAAGGCAGAAACCCCCACTAGATGGCCATTGAAAGTATGCTGACAGAACTGCTTTTGTCAGCCTAGTAAAGGTGCTTTGGAAGACTGCTTAGAGAAAAATCCTAGCATATGATGTTGGGGTGGGGGGTGTGGGAGGGTGTTCTGCTGACACAAACCAAAGCCCCTGCAGTAGACACGCCCACAAATAACAAGTATTTTTAATTCTGTTTATCAATACCAAGTAATGGTGGACAAGCCAGGTTCATCCATTTTCTCTGACAGAATTCCCCCACAAGGGGCACAGGATTACTGTAACATAAGCTCTTAAGTCTATCAAAGAATTGAACTTCTACTTTTTACGACCTCAAATTAGAAAACAGTTTAGAAAACAAAATCAATTTATATTACATGCTTTCTGAAGATCTTGATCTGTTTCACCCAGTTACAAAGCATTTTTAAACTCTTTCAGCAAATATCTATAGACTTTTGGATCACCTACCACACAAATACAACACACAGGACTTATTTTCTTGATGCAGTTAAAGTTCACTTTGTCACAGCTCTACTGGTTGTACTTCCTGACAAAAATATCATAACCAGAAAGATGCTGTTAATCAGAACTGTTGTCATGGATGTACCCAAGGACCTCAGATATTCAGACCACAATAAAGATTTCAAAAGAAATCAAGGCAATGTCTCAGCAAAGCCTCAGCCTAAACAACAGAAGTTTTGAATTGGAAGAAAACTTCCAAATCAATGCAGCTCATTAACGTTATTAGTGATACAAATCCTGACAGCTGCCAGAAAAATATGCCTTCGGTGCGTGGACAGTTCTCAGAATAGAAATTCACTTACGTGTTGTGACCAAATCTATACTTTTTTTTTCTTTTAATTCTTTTAAATATCAGGGACAAAACAGTCTGGTTTTCAAGTTACATTAAGGATCTGGTATATCCTAGGTTATATAGCTGATACAGAATATAGAAAAGTTTACCAAGAATTATGATTTAACTAGCATTAAGTGCCAATTTCAAAATGCTCCACAGGATGAAGAGTTTCTGAGAATGATTATTTCCATTCATTTTGCTCTTCTGACAAGTCTGTTGATTCTCCAGTTAGCTTTTCAGGGTAGCTATGACATTTAGGTGCTCAATACCTTCTCTAGGCAACACATCGATGTTCAGAAATTAAGATTTTATCTTTTCAATTCTTTAGCTTTAATCCCCACCCACAGAAAAAGTCCGTTTCTCTTCCAAGAAAGAAAACTAAAAAGAAAACACCACAGTGACTGAGCTATTTGACTAAAAGGTTCACTTCACCTCCCAAATTCAGCTGGTCAGTGCGTACCAACAGGCAATTAGCTGCTAAGGATCCTCTCTAGTACGGACCAGAACCACAATAAGGTGCTTCTGCTGCAAGTCACAAAGTCTTACGGAAGATATATCCCTACTGGATAGAAGGATAGATCACCAGCACAGCACATCGCTGAGATGGGCCATTTCAGCAAGCGTACAAAAGAAGGTAAGGTTCCTCAGTGACCATATAAGCAAATTTGGCTAGAAAAGTGCACACATACAAGCTGTATTTAAATACTGGCCCCATATAAGTTTATAAAAGTAGTATTTTACTCCTAGTTAAAAAAAATGGGTTTAAAGATATTGCTGCTGAGTATATATTATATGCAGCATATAGATAAGTTAACTAGAACTGTTCTGGTGAAGACTACTGTTAACACCATTTACAAAAGCAATATTCCCAAATGCATTTTCAAATGCGATACTTTGAAAGAGTTTTCACACACACACCTAATTTTAATGTCTACAGCCAAAAAAAAAAAAAAAAAAAGATTCAACCACAATAAGCATTTGTAAAATTGAGCAATGTATGCCTGTGACCAAATAATTTAGGCCTGTAAAGACTGAGGTCTTCCATTTATAATTTTAGTTCACAGTCTTGGAATTTTTTATAATAGTGAAGTCTACTTCAGCACAGCAGTTTTCCCCTCAGGCACCTTATTTCAGAGCTAATGCTTTATCAGATACAAAGTGCTAAGAATTTTCCTTTGATGTTCATTCCCACTGCAGCAACTTGACACTTTCTACAATTGGGGAAGGCTGAAAAACAGAGTTTCAGTACACATTCTACAGATCATATTCTCTTTTGACTGAAATAAAAGAACTGCAACAAGTACTTCCCTTAAGTTCTTTTGACTACTACATACCTACCTTATGTTTACAAGCATTTATCTAACACTTGATTAGAGTTACTCCTAGCTACTAAACTAAGCAGCAGTAAACTTCATGGAAAGTTTTTCATTTTTTAAACTTTAAAGAATGACACTACCAAAGCATATTTTAAACTTACAAATGTATTTGTACCTAGCGACCACAAACTGGCTATTGATGGCTCCCTCCATGAATGAAATTAATTTACCGAGTTTGCTACAGGCGTCTGCTTCTTCATTTTGCAAAGTTTAAAGATAGCAATCATTTGCTCTTTTTGCTGGTGATCACCATACCTCCTCCAGTTGGACTGGAATATGTCTGCACTGAAATAAAAGCAAACAACTACCTGTTCCAACTGTGCTTTCAGGTAAATGCATGAAAGTTAATTTCAGTTCAAAAGTGATACAATGGTGTTAAAACAATGATGAGCCACAGCTTGTAAGCCTTATCAGTCCTTGTATCTTTCCCTTATCAGCTGTAAGGTATTGAGCAGATGATAAACATTTTGTTCTGGAAGCTGAAGGAAGCAGAGGCTGAAAGACAACTTGTTAAATGGTTTAGTTTAATGGCCAGTGCACAGTTAAAATTTTGTGTGACTAACTCGCAAGTTTAGCACGCTGTTTTACCCTGCAAAGGTCAAAGCAACTTAATTCATAAGTCAATACTTGTATCACTTTGTATGTTGTATATAAACAGGATTTGAAACTGCAAAGAACAGTTGTCAAACTGGACTAAATTAATGATCATAAACAGGTTCTGCAAGTAGCCCTCAGCTTGCAGTGATTATGAAATGGCTTTTTTGTATAGTCTCTCAGAAAATATGAATGTCTAAGGATTAACTGCTACTGAAACAAACACACACAAAAAAAAACACATTAGCTCTAGAGCCAGAAACCATACCTCTAGAGCCAGAAACCATACATCAAGGGATCATGGCAATGTGCTCAAACCTGCAAGATGACCACAGGTGCAACACCAAAACAGCCTAGCCGCTTTCAAGACTGAAACTAAGATCTCAAGAGTACACAGAGGCAGGTGTATTTATCACCATGGGTCAGGACAGACTGTGTCTGCAACACATTTCACTACATGGCATAGGCACACTTAGTATTCGAGGTACAGCAATAAGTGAGTCAGCTGCACAAAAGACAGGAAACTTGGTAAGAGTTATTTTAGTAATCTAGCAATCTGATTGCATCTGAGATTTCTTTTAAGGACCTGTAAATTAAAGGGATAAAAAAGGTGGGTGTGAAGTGATGACTAAGGTAAACAAGTGATCCAGTTAAGCAGTAGTAACACGGGGATGCATGCAAAACTGCCACTAGCAGCAGAACACATCAACCAGAGCATGATCTAGCAGAAACCCTGTAGTCACACATACCGCATCTAGGAGAGGACACTTCCACAGTTGATTTAGTAGCACAAATGCATGTGCAGTAAATATTTTAAAACAGAAGAGCCCGAGTAGCAGACTTCAATTTTAAGCTCTCATCTAGGAAAACACAGCATCCGTTCTGCTGTCTGTCCTTCAAGAACATCAACATTCCAGACTATTTGTAAGAGCATCATGTAACCTAGATCGTGGTTTTGTGATTTAAAGAAACAACTCAGCAACTCAGTAAACAAAACCTAAGAAGAATATAAGAAATAATCAAAAAGAGAAATGAAGATTGAAGTATTTTAGAACGCACCAACAATTTTGGGGGGTGAAGTCATAGATTTTTATTTTGAAATAAGAATAGCCCAGTCAAAGACCTCATGGAACCTCCTTACATTTGAATGGATAAAGGCATATTTTTCAGAATCATGATCAAACAGAAAATCCATAGTCTATGGAAGCCAAGGGAAGAATCATCTGAACAATCATGGCAGTTTTTTTTCAGTCTTACCATCTCTGTCTCACTGCCATCATTAAGGACACTAGTGAGAACAGAATTCAAGATCACCTTTACCATGCTTCTAATGCAGCATCAGGTGCACTGGAATAAAGAGCTGCTTCAAGATGATACTGAAAACCCTTTCATAAATGTTCCATTTCTACATGTCTCATGTTGACAGCCAGAGGAGCTGTGCTCTTCAGATCACAGAGAAGTGATTTTCCTTATGCGGCTCCTTTTTTTCCACTTACATATTTGTTCTTTCAAGGCATGAACCATCTGCTTTGACGGTAGGCATGCCTCATTATATTCTCTGCTATTCCTCTCTACCAAGGAGAGGCTTGATAAAATATTTTTTTTCAAGCCCAAAAACTAGGCCTAACGTGAAAATACCCGAAATTAGTGATTTGAAATATAAACATGAAGTCCAGCTAATGAATATCCAGCAAATCTGAATTCTTCATCTCCAAACCAAATAAGAATAAATGAGTTCTTGCAGTTCCAGGAACCTCGATTCTTCCCTGTCAAATTTCTAGCAAGTTTCACTTCAGTTTCTTAGTTTATTTATCTCATATACAGACCTTTTCTGTTAGATATTTCATTCCTCATCACACTAACGAAAATTATGCTTAAAACAAAACAAGTACATATGAACATACCCTTGTCTATACCTGAACCATTTACAAAAAAATATTCCCATCTCCTGAGCTATTCAGGGAAATACTCTTACTCAGACTACGTATACAATAGTCCACGTACAATTTGCAGAAGTGAACCAACGAAGTCAAACCTAAGTACATCTGAGACAGACTGCAGAGCACCAAGAGAGTCTGTGCTCCAGACAACACAGGGTTCTCACTAGCATTACAGTAGCTGTTACTGTAAACAGTGTTAAGGATTTGATCCTACAATTTGAGAGAATTAGAAAAATATTGTAAGCAGTAGGATGCAACTGTTTCCAAACAGACAGTGCTCCTTAGGACTCTTAATCAAGTGTCAGAGTAATCTGTGCCCATACTACAGCTTTTGATAAAGACCTCTTTGAATTCCACACGCAAGGAGAAATTGTTGGGCTTAAAACATTCCCATGGCAGTCAACTGATGTGCGGACTTATAAATATCACCATAAAATAACATCTCTGTTGAGAACAGAGCACGTGATGAAGGTGCCACATTATCTGTTCTCTACCTGTAACGCCATAGAGCAGTTACTTCACACCTCCTGATTACGTTCTACTACAGATTTTTTCAGTACCAGTTTAATCAAGTCCCTGCCACCTTTTACACCTTTGTGGATTTATATGCCACTTCTCTATACCTGGAGGTTTTAATTCTCGTTTCTCATTCAGAGCTGGGACAGTCGGTCGGGTGCCGGTTTCTGCCACCCAGCATTTACAAGCTCCCATTTCCAGACAAAGGATCCCCGTGGCAAGCGGCCAGGGGGAAGCGGTTAGAGCCCCCGGATCCCGGGGCTCACTGCGAGGCCGGGCCTCCCCCAGCCAGGCGAGCAGCCGCCGGGCCGGCCGCCCCAGACAGGAACCCCGCCTCGGGAGCTGCCACATCTCGCTGGGGGCTCGGCAGCCCCCGGGGCCCCGTCGGGCAGAGCGGAGCAGCGCAGAGCTGAGCCCGAGCCCAGGCCCGGCCCCGCCGGAGGGAGACGTGGCAGCCGCGGGAGGCGCCGCTTCCTGCGCGCACAGCCGCCCCCGCCGGCCGCCCGGTACCTGTTGCTCCAGATGCCGTAGAGCAGCTCCACGAAGGCGAAGGAGAGGTTGAGGCAGAGGAAGAAGAAGAGGTTGCGGGAGGTCTTGTCGGCCAGGATGGACCTGCACGGAGACACACAGCAGGTCACGGCCGGAAGCCTCGGCCCCGGCCCCTGGCCGGGCGGCCCGGCCTCGACCCCTCGGCGGGGCTCGGCCCCGGCCCTCACCTGAACCAGCCCGACGCCTTCCGCAGCAGGTTGAGCCGGGGCGGCTTGTACTCGTCGTCCTTGATGGAGAGGGGCAGCATGGTGCGGGGCGGCGGCGTGCCCGGCCGGCGGGGCAGGGCCGGGCCGGGCCGGGCAGGGAAACGGCAGGGACAGGGCCGGGCAGCGCCGGCAGCGGTGCCGGGAGGGGGCCGGGAGGGGGCCGGCAGCGCTCCGCAGCCCTCCCCAGCCCTTCCCAGCCCACTTCCGGCCCGACCGCGCCTGCGCACCCCAGGCGCTGCCGGGGCTGGCGCCGGGCTGGGGCCGCGGCCCGGGCCGTGCAGCGGGGCCTGGCGGGACGGAGCGCGGGGCCGCGAGGTGCGGAGCGCTGCGGGGCCGCGAGGGCAGCTCCCGGGAGGGGGGGGGCTCGGACCGGCCCGCGCGGGAGCGAAACCGTGCGTGAGGGGGCGGCCGGGCCGGCGGCGCGGAGCTCCCTGCCCTGGCGTTGGGGTCCTGCCGCCCCGCGGGAAGCCGTTTGTATTGAGAAATGAGGGTTGAAACGGGGCACGTTGGGTTACGGTTCTGATCTCCGTCAGTCCTGGTTGGAGATGTTCTCCACAGGAGGTGTATGTGTGCGGTCGGTGTTACGTTGCAATTTCATAACGTAATTGGCAAAACTAATCAATGCTTTCTAACTGAAAAGCTCTATGATTTTAATTGTAAAGGTTTTGTATAAGACATTTAAGTAGCAGGTACATAATAGCATTCTTGCTTATCACTACAGCCTATTGCGTGTAATTGAGTAAGCCTAAGGATGTGATGAAACACGGGTTTCATTACTGGAATAAACAACATTTAAATTTCAACTTTAATTGTGCTTTTAAATTATTACTAATTAATCATCATAGTAGAATTGATAAGTACTGTCACATCTAGGTTGCAACTGGGGGAAGAGAATTTGAGGCTCACCTTTACAAAATCACGTATGACCAAGATATGCTGGAACCAAGACGTGCTGAGTAGCTACAGCTGCTCATCCATCCTCTTTACAAATCAGGCATGACCTAAAACGAAGCAACCAAAACCAGTGATTAATTTCTGGAAACAGCTTCAGTGACTTCTCTAGCATCTCAAAATTAGCCAGTGATAAATCTGGAACTCAACTTATACAGCTTTCTTAGATTACTGTCCTGCATCTTGTGGATGTTTCCTTTTTGCGCTTACACTTATATTTGCTTTCCCTTCTCTACCTGACAGACCAGGTAGTTAAAAAACACCAGATGTTGTGCCTTAAACCTCTGATGCAATTGTAAGCTTTGTAAAGGAAAGTTTGAAGGGGATGAGCCAGAAGAGATCTGTTACTGGGACTACTTGCTTGACTATAGTAGCCAAATGATGCATTTTAGAGGTGATTGGTAAACTTTGTAATAGAGTTTCTGGAGACGTGCTTGCATCTCTGTCTGACCCTAAGGAATACAGAGATGTTGCAATGGTTAGGGAAAAAAAAAAAAAAACAACACTCTGTTTTCTTTCTAACCAATTGGTTTAACATAATAATTTGTTCCTGGAGATTTCATTGAAAGGCAGAGATAATTACTCAGCTGAGCAATAGGAAAAGGGATTGGATAATTGCCAAGAATGTGCACGTGAATTGGTAATCAACAGGAATGTTAATTTACAGAAAGATGGTGGTAGCATGCGGGCTAACTACTGATCTTCAGTTATAGACTCCTTTTAATTTCCAGTTATAGACTCCTTCTAATCTCCATCAGATTCAAGGATCACAAACGACTGTCCTTCTGTAAAAACAACAGGGGTGAAAACAATCTTACCTGGCAACAATGAGGTAAGTTGAGGGTTTTTTCTAGACTACGTAACTTATATTCATATCTTCAAGCACAATATATGAGCTTTAGGGGGGGAAAAGATCAAAACTTCTGTGAAAAATCAGTCAGTCTGTCAAAATTTTTAATTGATGAGACTGTCCTGGATCGTTCAATTTAACCAGAGTTTCCAGCTGAAAGCCTTGAACATACTAATGGAGTAACACCTGCTATTTGTAGTTGAATAACTACTTAGCAGTAAGCTTAGATTATTTATCTTTTATCCAATGCATACCAATCTTGCTAGTAGAGAGAAGGAACAGATGCGGATCACACATCATTTGAGGTGCAGACCATGGAATGCAGTGATTGGTAGATCTCGCTGAGGTTACAATTTGTAAAGGTCTGGAGAACTGGGAATACTGCTTAAGAGGTGAAAATCAAGGCTGCCTTTGTAGGAGCTGCTTTCTAAGAGCTCCCACTTAGTTCCAAAAGTAGGATCCAGAAACCTTGTATTAGGCTGATCCTGCACCCCGACCCTGCAGTTAGCTAATACGCAGCACCTAGCCTCTGACGCCTCCAGTTTCTGCTGGATTCTGGATTTCAGAACAGCTGCTTCTGCTGTTCCCACATCCCTACATTTCTTCATTTGGCATGATTCTTTTGCCCTAGCTGTTTGATAGCTTCAGTTAGTATGATCAGAACAGTATTTTTCAGTCTGTGTACTTGAGGAGGCACCTTCTCTCCCTTTTGTTTCACAACTAAGGCAAGGCTCCTGCAGTGCTGGAAGTACAAATTTGTTTTCTAATTTCAGCTGGATGAGTTTGGTATGTAAATGTTCACTCAGAAACACAGTACTGAGAAAATAAGAGATGGTAACAATATAGAGTTAAAGAATTAATCCAAGTTAATTTTTGGAAAACGAGGAAATTCAGAGTTAACCCAAAAAAGCGGAGGTGAGAAGCATGTAAACATTAGAAACCGAGTACCAGAAGCATCTGCTGTGATAGCTGAAATTAATTGTCTCAGGTCCTAAAATCCTCCTTACATACTCACTCATTTATCTACTTAAACAAAAGTTTATTTAATGCTATGGGAATTTGGATTAATAACTTTTCCTTTCCTGTTACTTGTTTTAAAGGTGTTTTCACCTCTGTAAACTTCCAGGACGAGTTATGGGAATCCGCCTACTCCGCTTCACTTCCGTGGTGATCATTGTCTTGCTTCTTGTGGCAGGTGCATTAACAGCTTTGCTTCCCAATATCAAAGATGACAAAATGCCCAATTTGCGAAGGGAACCAAAAGCCCAGAGTCAGTCTACCTTGGATTCGTTTACTCTTATTATGCAGACGTACAATAGAACTGACTTACTGCTAAAGCTTTTAAATCATTATCAAGCCATCCCCCATTTACATAAAGTGATTGTTGTGTGGAACAACATTGGTGAGAAGATACCAGAGGAAATGTGGAATTCCTTGGGTCCTCATCCTGTCCCTGTTGTCTTTAAAGTTCAAACTGTAAATCGTATGAGGAACAGACTCCAGAATTTCCCTGAGCTGGAAACAAAAGGTAATCAGCAGTTCATATTACTACTAATATTTTCATACTCAAAATCTGTATTCTGAAGAGAGATGGTTTGAGTTATTCTGTCATGAATCCATGGAACTGTTGGGCCACTTAATGCAATGAAGGTAATACAGAAGAAACCTGTATTATAGTATTAGATGCCCGTCACCACCAGAAGCAGTAGGCTAGAAGTTGGCAATTAAGAGTAAGAAAAAAAAAAAAAAGAAGGGATGTCAAATGCATTTCATAGGCCTTTGCAACTTTGCCTGTTTGCTTTGTCTAGCAAACATAGGTAGTTCACTGAAATTCATAGTGCACGTATCTGTGGAGTCTCTGCAATCTTAAGCAATCTGATAAAGACTTGATTTAATTCATGATTTTAAGACAGTTCTCAAGCATGTTCTGCTCTTCAGAGAAACTCCCCTCCCTAACTGTCCAGCTTTCTATCTTAAGTCACATATACTTTTTAATAATATTTTCCCAAGTCTTTGGCTATTCATCTAAATATTCTTCCTAAGCTCTTTCCAGGAGAAGCACAACAATAAGTCCTGTTTGTTTCAAGTGGAAAAAAAATCCAAATGTTGCATTACAGACCTGATCTTACTCATGATTAGTAAAGGTAATTCTATTTACTGCCCCCTTCCTAACATGCCTTGCTACTCAAACCATGAATTATATAGGCAGACACTAGAAACTTCAGCTTCCCCAGCGGTTTTGTTTGTTTGTTTTACTGTAATAGGATTGTGCTGACTGCAACATTAGAAGCCTTAGTGCATCTGGAGTTCTGATGTAATTTTTCAATATTTTCTGTTAATGAAATTTTCTGATAATTTTCCATTTTCTGATAGCCTTTTGCCTAAAATTTAAGGCAAAGATTTTTCAATCATAGTTAATTGCATTGGCATCGTTCAATATGATTTATTAGGCTTGTTTACTCAAACTTGGAAAAAGCGAGGAGATGGGTAAAATTTTATGCTTAAAATTCCTTATACCATTCTTCAGTATATGAGATTTAATTCTTTTTAGTTGTATTTTACACAAGGTTAGTAGAATTTGAAGTTGCATTGTGAAACTCTCCCAAGCTTTCCAACAAAGATCTGTCCAGCTGTACTACAGATGATCAGAGGTTCCTGATTTTTGTTGTAGGATGGCAAATGCTCTAAACTTCAGGTTTTCATCCAGTTATTACAGAGCTGCAACCTTGCTTTAGCTTTGAAATCTAAGTATGTTTTCAGAATTTGTTTTCAAGGAGTTATGATACAGATCTGCAACTTAGCTAAATGGTTATAGAAGTTTCACAGCTAACTTGTCAAATTCTGTACTGCATACCGTGCCCATGAATTTTAATCCTTTGCTAAGTTAATTTTTTTTTTTCCTTCCTTCAGCTGTTTTAATGATGGATGATGATACGCTAGTCAGTGCTCATGACCTTGCTTTTGCCTTTTCTGTTTGGCAGGTAATGTTCTGCTCCTTGGCAGGCAGTATTTATGGGTTAAAATGAGATTAATGGCTTTAATTAGAGTAATACTATATCACAGTGTTCTACCATTGTTTTTCTAGCTGTAAAATTAGATTTTAAAAGGATTAAAACATTGAATAATAGAAATTGCCAAAATGTTAGTCCATATTAGTTATACCTGTAGTTTGTAACTTTCAGATTTTTAACTCTTCTTGTACATGAACACAGAAGTTGCCAATTGCTGAATTTATTTAAATTGCTAGTAGGCTGCAAAACAAAAAATAAGAGGCTTTGGTTTTTCTGTGTATCTAAGAGATTGTCTGTAAAATTTGCTTTTGTGCCAAGTACACAGCTGCAAATTGAGGACAGATGTTTGTTAGCGCTATACGATATGGAATGAGGCATATCGTGTTAAGTTTGCAAAACTGTATTTAAGCGCAGCGTTTCTGTAGATCAAAGGAGCATATGCCAACAGCTGTGTTCTCTGTATTTACTGGCAGTAATCTTATGCTCCTCTCATTAAAAAAAAAAAAAAGAAAAAGCATAAGTTTTCATGAAAGATGTCTAACATTTTTATTTCACAGCGTCATCTTCATTTTAATTTTTTTACATTTCTTTTTTACTTTCAGCAATTTCCAGAGCATATAGTGGGATTTGTTCCTAGAAAGCACATTTCTACGCCTTCAGGTGTATACAGTTATGGCAGCTTTGAATTGCAGAACCCTGGATTTGGAAATGGAGATCAATACTCTATGGTTCTTATTGGTGCAGCATTTTTTCATAGTGGGTATTTAGAAGACTTTCAAAGACAACCAGAAGCTGTTTATGCCTTAATAGATGAAACTCAAAATTGTGATGATATTGCCATGAATTTTCTGGTAGCAAGGCAGACAGGGAAGCCTTCAGGAGTGTTTGTGAAGCCTGTTGATATAAGGAATTTAGAGAAAGACACTAACAGCGGCTACTCCGGAATGTGGCACCGAGCAGAGCATTTGTTACAGAGATCTTACTGTGTAAATAAACTGGTAAATATTTATGATGGCATGCCTTTAAAATATTCTAATATCATGATTTCTCAGTTTGGTTTTCCTAACTATGCCAATCACAAAAATAAAATGTAAGCCAATGAACTTAAGGGGTTGGATGTTAGATAATACTCAGTGAATTGTACTGAATGCAAAGAGAGAAGGCGTAATTACTGCATCTTGGCCATCCTTAATTGTAGCCTCCAATTTTCTTCCATACAGCTCTTAATTTTTATTTTTTTGTCCCCCTTTCTTACTAACTCCCCAAGGAAAGTTTTGAGAAAACTTTAAAAATAAATACTAATATTCAGTTATAATAAAATGATCCTCTTTCCTTCACCTGAAAAGCATTTACAATTAGGCCAGTTCTCCAGAAACATGCAGACAAAACTGCACCCCTTAGTGTTCATGATTTATTTTTATTTTTTTTTTAATATGCATATCTAGTCAAATGAGGTTTAGGAATATTTTTGATAGATGCATGTTTAGATACTTCCTTCCCCTCTCCTCCTCCTCCAAACAGTTCCCAGTGAAACTATACAAGGGCTGCCGCAAACGGCTGGCCAGTCTTCTAGGCTCCTGTACAAAGTCCTTTTGAACCTTGTATATAAGCTATTATTCTGTATTCTGAGATGTTTCTGAAGCTGCTATGAAAGCAAACCAGAAGAGTACCCCACCTTAATCTAAAATAGTCCTAAAACCATTGCCTACAACAACTGCTCCTTCTGAGATAGTGGAAGAATGATCTCTTTGATATGGATTTTTTTTCCTATTAATAATTTGCCTAGAGTTGCTGAAACACTGCAAACTGTTGAAAGGTAAAACGTAGCAGTAGGAAATGTACAAATACATGAATACATAGAATATGAAAATTATATATGCAGGGAAGCAAAAGAAAACAATAAGATTGTCTTATTAATACTATCTTGAGTACTTAGTTATGTTTTGTTATATTGCATGAGCATTGTTACAAAAATGTTCCCAAGAAAATTCTCACTTTTTTTTTTTAAAAAAAAAAGTCTTATTTACAGTTCCTGAAGTCTTATTTACAGTTCCTGATGAGAGTAAGCTGTTCTACATTTATTCCAGAGTGTACATTTTGTAATATTACAGGTCTGCTTTTTTTTTTTTAACTACTCTTTCAAGTTAATGTTTACTTTTTGGTTCCTTTCATTTCTGTTTTTGGTAGCTCTAGCAACCGAATTAAAATGTACAATGAGTGGGTAAAACATTATAAAAAAATGTTCTGAAGTACAGTGATGTGGCAGGGATGGACTACTACCAGTCTCTGATTTATGTGGCTTCAGGCAAGAAACAGCTATTATTAATAGCTTTTGTTATATTGCGACTCTAGTTTTGGAAATGTTATGTTAACATAGGACAAACCTGTTCTCAGCTGCTCAGCTGAACAAAAGCAATGTTTGAAAAATGTAACAAGTTCTTTAGAGCTGATTCTGAATGTGGAGTCTGGGTTTCTTTGGGGGGAGCAGAGGACTCTTGTTCTATCAGTGTTAAAGGATTTGTTGTATGGTCAGTGAAGTCTTCCTAGTATTTTTGTAAGTTATAAGGGGTGAAATCGTAATATGGCAATGTAAAGTCTGTTTAATTTTCTTGTAATAGTGAAAAGTAAACTTTAATTACTGTGCTGTAGTGATAAATAGTATTCAAATAGATCCACGACCTTTCCAGAAATGCAGCTTTCATAGAGGTAACTTACTGCATTTCATTTACTTAATTGTTCATCTGTGATTTCTGTTCTGTGCAGTATTAACTGAAATTGTGAAGAGTCACAGATACTGTTTACCTTATTTTTAAAATGTAAAGTGAACTGTCAACTGAGCCAAATCTTAGTATTGGGTTCTTTGTTGGGGAGAAGGGGTTGATTTAGAGCTTTTTTTTAAGCTCTTTATCAGTGAAGGAATTAATCGAACAAGCTTTTATTATACTTGTAAATTTAATTTGTACCATTGACAAATAAAAAATCTAAACATATTTGTTATGTATTTATTTTCATATTATTGACCAAATTTTCGTTGTTAGATGTCTAAAGTAAGCTCACAGTTTCAATACAGATGAGCAGTACCAATATCTTACTCTTTTAAAATACCCTAGGTATTTGTTGACGCATACGTTCATTTAATTTACCTAAAGTTCACATAAAGGGGTAAAAAAGACATAATAAAATGATAGCAGTAAGCAGTTAGTCTTAAACAGAAAAGCAGATTCAAAGATTGGACTTCAAATTTAGCCATAATTCATTTTGCTTAGGAACCAAAGGGGTTTTGTTTGTTTTTAACTTGTTTGTTGGTAACTACAAATAATGTGTTTGTCCATCGATGGTTAAAAAAGTGCCTTGAAAGTCTTTGCTCAAATATATTACTGAACATTTAATTTATATATTTAACAAAGTAATATGTATTTGATGAGTCCTTCTAGGAGTTTACCTAGATGTCACTTGGAAATATCTTGGAGTCTAAACAGATTCATCACCATCTCTGAATTTTCTGTAGAAATTAGTGTTTATGCAATATATATTTTTTTTAAATGGTGTCTTAAGATACATATTTAAGAAATACTTGTAAAAAAAAAAACATTTTTAATTTAAGAAGAAGTTGGTTTCCTAAAATTACATTTTTAAAACAGGATATAGTCCTAAAATCATACGAGAGTACTACAAAAAAAATTGCTGCTTTACCTACAGTTAAAAAAAAGGCCACAAGATGTCACTGTCACCTTGATACATGATGTCAAACATTAAAAATAGTAATTGGAATAATTATAATAAGAAAAAAAATGAGATGAAAACATTCCGAAAGCATTTTAAAAGGTGTCAGCCTACTATAAAAGCTACGAGAGAATGCTGGAACTGAGAAAAAAAAAAAAAAAAAAAAGAGGAGGTTATTTAGTATATTTTTACAGGTGGATGAGAAAGATTAAGTATTTTCTATGCTTAGGGTTCTAGCTAACTGCCACTAATGAAAAACTTGTATGCAACCAAAACATGTTATCTCACCAAAGGTATGTAAGTCTGCAAACTATTTTTGAGAGGGGGGCTTCAGTTTCCAGTCATGTATGTATTCTAGATATACTAACCTAGCTAGATACCTTTACAAGGAACAGGCTTAGGCATAAACTATCTAGGGATTCTAGATACTGGGAATGTAGCTTGTTAAACAGCTCCATCTTTGCTTCTGTTGCCCAAGATACCTTAGTTAAAGCTAACTTGAGACTGCTCATGCATGTTCCCCTCAATGTGGCATGCACTTAGAAATGTATGTTGTGTTGGCCTGTAATGAAAGTTTGAGTAAAAATAATCTATAGTTTTGGATATATTGCCCTGTAGAGAATTTCTACTCCAAGACATTGCTTGTAAATAAAGAACTTAGTATTTGTTTTAATTACAGGTAAAAATACAAGAGAAAGCCATATTGAACAACACAGATGAACACATTGATTTCCATGGAAAGCAAATACCCTCCAGCAACCTTTATTTAATGTGGTGTTACTGAAGACTACAGTCTCAGTCTTGCAAGTATGTTGTACAGAATGATACTTACTAGTAAGAAAGAAATTCCTTGCTTAAGCTGATAAGACCAGACTCAAGCAGAGTGATACGTAGGAATATTAGTTCTGGAGCTATTAAAAAAAAAAAAAAAAAAAAAAAAGGAAAAGAACAATGGAACAATGTAAGAATGCAGGTACAAAGTAACTAGAACCAATACCAACAATAAATAAGCAGCTACAAAAACAAATACTTGAAAAAGTGTTTTCACTTCAGCACTTTTAAAGTTTTTAAATATCGTCCTGTGCTTATGACACTAGATTAAAAACAGAAGAGTCAGAAGTGTTTTACGCTCCCGTTTAGCCTCATCTGCAAGCACACTGGAATTATGTGAACTGGGAGCAATTCTAGGTTACGTTATGAAAAGATGGGGATAATAATGTGGACCGCAGAGCTGCATATTACATTATTATGTCTAAGGTATTTCAACTTTTTTTTTTTTTTTTTTTTTTTCTTCTAGGGAAGAATAGCATCAGTTTTCTTTAACAGATTACCTCACTTTTATTACCTTTTTCTTGATTAGGTATGAGAGTGAGAAAACAGCAGGCTGCTGTTTGTCACTTACAAGTTCTTTCGGAAGGGGTGGGTGGAAGAAAGGCATTTCTAATGCTTTTAATGATTCTGTTTCTTTGTCAGGAGGTTAATTGCAGCCAACAGGTTAATACAGCTTTTCTGAATCACCTGCCAAGTCCATCTTTCACTTTCTTTAAGCAGAAAGCCAGGGTGCATTCTTGTCGTGTTTCCACAGCCCTAGCAGCGCACGTGAAACATTTCACCGCTGCTTAACCCCTCAGTTACTTCTCGGGGAGAGCCCTCAACTCATCCTAGCGCGTGGGGAGCTTCGCGCAGTGTCGAGGCCGCACGTCGCAGTCCCCTATCGCCGGGCGCCTTCCGCAGCACCTCGGTCCCCTCAGAGCTGAGGGCGCGGCCGCTGGCAGGAGGCCGGGAGGCGGGACGGCGGCGCCGCTGGGGCGAGACCCGCTCGGGGGGCGTGCCCGGGAGCGGCGGTCTCTTCAGCGCGCCCCGCTCATTGGCCGGAGGGCTGGCAGAGCAGCTTTGGATTGGCGGGGCTGCCTGTCCATCAGGCCGGACGGCGGAGCGGGGGTAGCCGGGCCGGGACCCCCGCGACCGAAAGCCCCAGCCCGGGCAGGGCGGCAGCAGCGGTTCCGCCCGCGCCGTGCGGCGCCCCCCGCTCCCACCCCGCTGAGGTACTCGCGGCGCCTCCGGGGCTGCCCTGCCCCACGGGGGCGTTCCGCAGTGGCAGCCCCGGGGCAGGCAGAGGAGAAGGAAGCGCTGCGGGGCGCACAGCCGCTGCCCGGTGGGGCGGGGGCGGAGCCGCAAAGCCGTGGGGGGCTGAGGGCGGCCGCCCGGCTGGGCTCGGCTGGGCGCCGGGCCGGTGCAGACAAAGGCCCCGTGCCGCTGTTGCTAGCGCGCCGCCGGTCGCCTGGTAACCGCCCGCTGCCTCCTTATCCGGGGGCGGCTCCGGGCTGGGGGCGGAGCGGAGCCCGAGTCCCTACGGGCGCCCTCTCGCCCGCCCGCCGCGTCCCGGAGCCGCTTCTCGCCTCCGCCCCGGTTCCTATGCGGCTTGCGGCGCTGCCGGCAGCGGGCGGCCCCTCCGGGCAGCGGGCCGCTTCCCAGCCACCGCGTCCCGGCGCCGCCCGGGGCCGCCATGAGCTCGGAGCCGCCCCGCGCCTCGCTGCTCCGCGCCCTCTTTAAGATGGAGCCGGCGGCGGCCGCCGCAGAAGTGCTGGGGGGAGCCTCCGAGTTCGTGAAAGGTGAGAGCGGCCGGGGCAGCCGGCCCGGCCCCGACCCCCCGGGAAGGAGCCCCGGCTTCTGCCCCGTCCCGGCCCTGCCGCCGCCCGGGGGGCTCGGGGGCCCGCTCGGCTCTGCCCCCCTTTGCCTTGCGGTTTTCGCGAGCCGCCTGCCCCGCTGCTGCGGGGAACGCCTGAGTAGTTCCTTCCTCCTCTCCGTTCCGGCAAGAAGCGGGGCCGGCACCTGTTGCTACGCCTCTGCTGGCTTCCCCTCTGCTCGCAGGGTGCCCGCCCGCGCTGGGGGTCCCCTCCCCTGCCCAGCGGCCGTGCTGGGACCCCCCTGCTGCAGCGCCGGGCTCTGGGTCCGGTCCTAGGGCAGCCCAAATGTCTTTCAGATCGGCTGTACTTTGCCACTCTGCGGAATAAGCCCAAGAGCACGGTGAACACCCACTACTTCTGTACTGATGAGGAACTGGTGTATGAAAAGTAAGTGCTTTCGTCTGCTGCGTTTTGTATGTTAAAAGGGATCGCCTCTTTGGTATTCTGTAGAGTACTTTTACCCCCCATTAGTTACTTCGATGAAGTCTTGGTGTAAGTTAGCCTGAACGTATATATAACCTCTCTGAAACTAGTTTAACTTTTTTGTTTGTTTAAAATAGAAAATAAAATTAAAAAAAAAATCTTACAAGACCAGTTAAATTGTAGTTGAGCTAGGGTGAAATAGTTAAGCTTTGTAAGATTGCTTTACTAGACGGAAGAGATCTTAGATTAATTACGCCTTATAACAGTGTCTTTAATAGAAGACTTTTCATATATTCATACTGCACAAAAGTTTTCTGCTATGTGTTTTCCTTTATCAGGCATATGAAATAATCACCTTTCATACAGAATCACAGAATGCAAAGCTTAAATTTGCTTTTGGAGAACATCTGCAACTTATTTTAAGGGTTTTGATATAGTACTTCCTTTTGGAGCTTTAGAACAGCAGAGAAAGTACTTTGTGAAGTTAAAGCCTCGTGTGTTTGGAAGATTCTGACAGCATGTAGAAGGTCAACAGTTAAACTGAGTGTAGTTAGAGTACTTCTAAGAGACATGAAATAATTACGCTGACAAATAAAGTAATAGCCCTGTGCTGTGGTCACAGAGTTGTCACTGTACGCTGTGTTCCTAGCTCAGCTGTTCCATGCATGATGGTAGCTATAGCTGCTTGACAAAGGGTTTGCTGCAGTACCAAGGCTTTTCTAGTGGAACAAGAAAAAGTTCTAGTCATTATCTTTAAACATAACTTTCTTTTTCCCCATGTGTTGAAAAACTTATGAGCATCAACTGCATCCTACTACAGTGACTTCAGTGCTGCTTCTGTGGAGGTGTAAACTAATCATGCTTTGTTTCTAGCTTATCTGCTATGCAAACCTTACAGTTCTGGGGTTTATTTTCTATACGCACTTCTGAATCTTCATTGTCTTCAGTCTTCAAAAGGAGTTCCTGATGATCCTTCTTCAAAGTTAACTTCTGTAATTTACTGTCTGGATTGCAAATATTTTCTGTAACAATCACTGAAGGAAACTAAATAAATATATTCCTTAATCCATGTGTCAATTAACCGCACACCAGAATGTATAATAATACCATGTATATTTACAAGATAACGGAAGGAAGTCACGCTTCCTTTATCTTCTAGGGCACATCTAAAGACTTTGGGCATATAATTTGTGGTATATTTTCTGAATCCATAGTTCCTGATCTATTGGGACCTCTTTAAAGGTATCATCCATATTTGATACAGTAACAGTACTCCTGTTGTACTCTGCAATAGTAAAACTTAATATGAGGTAGAAGCTAAGAGACAGATGCTGGGTGGTACGAATGCATCCTGTAATAACCTAGCTCTTCTAGATAAACAGTGCTAAGCTTTCCATTGATATTTGTAACGCAGCATGCATCGCTATCAGTTATGCAATATCTGGTAGTAAAACTGTATCTGATTTTAAGTTTTCTTCCCTCTTCTCACTCCCATCTTCAAGGAAACTTGTGTTCTTGGGGAGGTAAAAGTAGGTGTTGGTAGGGTTACCGTTTTATACTTTGGTCAGTATCTTTCTGAAATTGGAAAGTTAGGGGCAAAGTGAGGAATAGAATGCAAATCTGATAGTTCTTCGGGAAATGCTGATTCTACTGTAGTTTCCCAGTCGTGTCCATCAATTTGATGATATTTTGTCTGTTTTGTGTCACAGGCTACACAGTAAAGACAGGCCCTGAAATCAGGAGTTGTTTCTAAGTAGTAGTAGGGTATGACTTCATACACCAAATCAGATTTCCTGCTAGCTTTCTTAAAAATGTTAGCACAACTACTTATTGACTTAAGATGCATGTTATTGTGTCAAATATGACGCGTGTTAAGATGCATCATACTAGTGACTAGTAAGATATTCCACTGCGCGTGGAAGTAAACTGCTTTTCCTTGGGCTGTTTTTCTATTATCTTCAGCAATAACTCCCAAGCACGAAGTGTTGAATTTACTTCGCTGCCTTTACCGGGGACAGTTTGCGTTCTTTGAAGCAACATCTGATCTAAAAACCTCAGGAATATGTGGATATGGGTTTGTTAGTCTGGTTATAAAGAGCATATTATTGGATCACATAGCAATTAACTTCCTTTCTGCCTCACTTCCCTTTTTTCCCTCCTCTCCTCACTCTTGATGAGACAGAAGGGAATAATAGCGTAAATTAATACTAGGTGCAATTTATTAAATAAAGAAGTTCTAGCACTAAACGTGATGGTTTTGGAAGTTCTGGTCTGCTGAATGCTGACTTGCTCTTGTGTTTTGTCACGTGGTTTATCACTAGATTATACCCAAAGTGTGGTTATGTAATCTTGAGTACTTTAGCCTTCAGTTTTCACTTGAAGTTGTCAACTGTTTTAATAAATTCATAACACTGTCTTATTTAAACATTCATACTTTTAGAAATTTTAAAAAAGGACTTAAATGCACTTAGGAACATCTCAAACATGAGCTGACAAGAAACTCGCAGAGCTGTCACTGTTTTAGTTAAACGTGCTGCAATTTAACCTTGAACCTATCGTGCTAGGGAAGAGCGGGTATGCAGATTCCTCGGTTAAGAGAACAAGAAACCTGAATGAGTTGATGCAACTCTGAATTGTTAAGATTTTATTCCCAGTTATTCTGTTTCCATAAGATTTTGTCAGTCTTTCTCTGAAACTCTGAGGTCCCTGCCGAGGAAGTCTGCATTACTACTTAGAGAATAGTCTTTCAGAGTAATGTAGTGCAGGTAACTATTACTTCAGGAAAATGGAGTTGATGAGAAATAATCCAGTTTGATGAAGACTGTCATTTGGCAAATATGCAAGCCTTGCTTGGAAAGACCTCATTAGTTAGTTGGGCAAGAGTAAGAAGCTTTTTATTCTCTAAGAATAGCGTCTTTCATGTTTCACCTTTCAGTAAACAGATCTGGGTTAGGAATATTACACTTGACTGGTTAACTTGGCTTTCACATGTTTTTATCAAAGCGACTTTTATGGCCTCTATTGTTGTGTAAATTCTCAAAAATAAATAAAATAAAAGTTCGTTAGAAACAGGAATAGCATCTTGGTAAATTGTGCTGGCAGTTTTCATAAGCCATTATGTTTTTATTCAGTTATTTCTTGTAACTTCAAATCTTTTGTATAAACAGCTTTTGCAGGTCTAGTCTGCAATCTTGTGATCAGCTTTAAAAGTAATATGACATTCTCTGTACATTCAATGTTTTACACTGTGGCTGGAAAACTTTAGTGTGTTACTTGCCCACTTCACAGCAGTCTTAATGTTACGTATGTTTTTTGGTTTGAGCAGCCATAAAATAAGACTCAAAGCTAAAACGTCATTTAATGAGTGATCTTTGTACTTTGACTTGTAGGATGAGCTTATGCAAATAAGCGGTTTCTCTTTTCTGTGCGTAAGAGTAAGGGTTAATTTACGTATTTGACTGGTGTAAAATGCTACTTCTCTATGCCTATCCAATAACGGTACTTGCATAGGAATCCTGAACTTCTCTAGCCTTCTGTGGCTTATATCAGTTGACAGGAAAAAAGAAAACTTAAACTTAGCCTTGTTACAACAAACAGACCTGTCACTTCACGTGGAGAACAGGGAGTTCCTTGTTCATGTCAGAGGCCTATGAAGAGTTGAACTTCGCTATCAAATGACCAGTATAACTTAGTAAGTTCAAGTCCACAAAACCCAAAACACTACTTGCATTTAAGGAACTTCCTAACTTTTTATCAGTATGAATTTACATACAGAACAGAAAAACTTAATTATGCTAACATCAGCTTTTTATGTCTAATTCTTACAAATGGCTATTAAGAATAGTACTGTAGCTTTTTTGTTTTCTGTCTTAAATTGAGGGATTAAATTCAATGCAGACAAGAAAATCAGAAGATCTGGGAATATCAACTTTTGCTTAGGACATGAATTAATGGCATACCTTTATATTTGGTACTTGCAAGGTGCTGCCCCTTAACACCTGGGGTGCTCTCTCCAGTACAAATTAAATTTTATATGCAAGCATGTCTTTACTTCTTTGCCAAGATGCTCAAGGGAGGGGAGCACCTCTCCTGTGAGGAGAGGCTGAGAGAGCTGGAGAAGAGGAGGGCTGGGGGGATCTTATCAAAGTCTATAAACTCCTGAAAGGAGGGTGCAGAAGGGGCGGAGCTGGGCTTTTCTCACTGGTGCCCAGTGCTGGGATAAGAGGCAGCGAACATCAGCAGGGCCATGAGAGGTTCCATTTGAACGTCAGGAAGCCCTTCTTTACTGTTCGGGTGATGGAGCACTGGAACAGGTTGCCAAGAGATGTTGGGGCTTTTCCCTCCTTGGAGATTTTTGAAACCTGCTGTAGGTGTCCCTGCTTGAGCAGGGGTTTGGACCAGATGACTTCCAGAGGTTCCTTCCAACCTCAGCCATTCTGTAATTTTGTGATTCACATGGAGAAGACAAAATAAATTGTCACAAGCATTGAAGATATTTTTGTTGTTTGTTTACAGCAAGTGGGGACTGGAATAGAATAACTTTTTTTTTCTAGACTTCAGTTTCGTATTGGACAAGAGTATAACTTAAAATAGAAAACTAATGAAAAATCTTGGCCTCTGTTAAGAAGGCTTTTATTTTCTGTAGAGTAGGTTTCTAACATAATCTGAAGAACCTTCTATAGTCCAACTCTATGGAAAAAGCTCTTAACTGATACCATGTTCTTTGCATCAAGGAGCACTGTATGACAAGCACGTGCATCTGGAGTAGCTATTTAATTATCTGTAATTTGGTGCTATGATCTCTTCTTGGATTTTGAAGAGCCAGTATCTTGAGGAGGATTTGGAACAATGAAAGGGAAATAGACTGAGTACCTGGTGTTTGCATAATCCAGACCCTCGGCATTATTCCTACATTCAAATGCAAGCAGTGGGGTGTTATATTTTCTCTAGGTATTCACTGTATCTTCCTTTGTCATTCAGAAGCGTGTGATCCTTAAGTAGTATTAAGCATTAGGGATTGTGCCTTGGCCCAGATAAGAAAGCTGCCAGCAATTTACCCGTTACTGGAGTTGGTGGGGTTAGAGCAGGCAGCTTGTGCTATTGGGCATCCCACCTTCGTTCATGCACTTGGCAAGTGGGAAGGTAGAACGTGCTTTGGGAAAAATTAACGGGAGAAAAAAAAAAAAAAGAATAGGTAAAATTTCCTGACCAGCAGAGTTAGGTTGCACTGAATATGTGGATTAATTGTTTTGGCTTTCATCCAGGAACTATTGCACTTCAGGCATGTTCAGCTCAGGGCTTGGAGCCTTTATCTGTAGCAGACAGTTGGCCTCTTCGCCGGTAGCAAAGAAGACCTGGCAGTGCAGTTGTCTGAATGTTCTAGTAATCCAGGGTAGGAAAGGGGGAGAGAAAAGCAAGTGGAGATATATATATTAATATCCCTTATTCTATTTTAGTCTCACTACTTAATTTTAATAGTAAGCTAAACAAGAATACTTGTACCAGGCTTACAAATTAGTGTAGTCCTATATTTAGGAAATGGCATTTCTCCTAGTTCTTAAAGTCCTTATGGTTAAATTTTTGGTTTGAATAGCAGCCAGTTTGAGGTGCTCCTATTTGGTAGAAAAGGACTTTTACACAGTTGCTCGTGTCTAAGAAAGCAAGCTTCTTACAGAAAGTAGTTGTGCTCCAGTTCTGGTGATCATGCTCCAGAAAGTGATTGCAATTGCTGAACTGTGTCCCTGTTCTCAAGTTACTAACTCAAAAACCGACTAAGCTGCCATGCAAGTAACATCATCCCCTCTGAGCATTATTGCACTGTTAGAACTGACTTTGTGGATCTGTCCTATTATTTTTCCACTATGATAATTAGGGTTTGAGCCATATTCAGACTTGGAAATGCCTACTACTGGGTGCCAGAATGCACGCACACCCTCATGTTCAGTAGCAGTAACACTGAACTTACACTGATCTGGTATGAAGAAAAGAATCCTGAAATAGATCTTCTAGTAGCAATCTCCTATCCTTTCATCCATACTTCTCTTGCTGTTTCACGGAATTTGAGTGGCAGTATAAAACTACTGCTCTAGTACATTCATCTACGGGCCAAAAAGTTTGTGTTTGCTCTCAGGTTTCTAGGGTAAAATATAAGTAGTTCAATTTATCTTTGAAAGATAACTTGACACCATGGCCGTAAATAGGTTGATTGTGATGTTAATATGGAGGTTATCAGTTCATTTCAAAGACTGTCTGGCTTCGCTGACCATTATGAGGCTCCATCCAATACTTCAGGATATGAAAGCTGTATATCACACTGCTGCTGTGCTAGGGTCAGCCATATTCAAATACTTGGGGAAAAAGTAGCATGCAGCAGAGGTGCCCGAGGCTTGCCTTAACTGATGGCACCTTCATGTGGCATTGCACAGAACTGCAATCAGAAACAAGTTACTGTCCCAAAGAGTTCTATACTACATTTTTTTTTTCACGATTAAATTCCTTGGAAGAATGTACTGGCATGACAGAGTGAACTAATGAGCTCATTTAGGCTGGCCTTTCCAGGTGAATAGCAGTTCCTGTGTAGCCAAATAACCCGAATGATATGCTGTAAGAACTGATAAGAAGGGGTGGTTCTAGGAGTTGGTTCTAAGGAGAATACAGATATAAGAAATCTATGCTACTGCTCCCAAGTAGCATTACGTTAGTATTTATGAAGTGTTGAAATATTCATATAGTAAATTTGTGGGTTTTCTGTTACATAGTTGGAGAAGTGTAAGGATAGTAAGTTTCCATGGCATGAGGGAGAAGAATAATTTAAGCTATCATCAAGGTATTTGATTAAAACAAAATATAATTAAATGTAGATTAATACTATACTTGCCTTCTGTTCTCATACCTGGTTCCTACCTCTGTAGTAAATGACTGTCTTAACTAGTTTAAGCTTCAGAGACATCCTAATTTCTTAGTGCATTCAAATGCTTACAGAAACATCTAGATACATCTGGATACAATAGATCTGTTACCCATAAAAGAAATATAAATGAACTAATATTGCATAGATTGTTACCAGTGACTACTACTAGTTAGATCTGATTTATTGTATTTTTATCTTCAACGTTTACCAGATAAAGTCTCTTAATTTAAAGGCTGAGTTGGTGTGCTGTTTCTGTTCATTGCTATTCCATCCCAATTTCCCATTCTCCACTTATATTTCAGTCTCAAAATTCTGTTCTTAAGAAGAAAATCCTCTGTCTGAGTCAGGATCAAGTGTCTTGAATTCAAGGAAGAAATGGCCTTTAATACTAAAAGTAATAAGAGTGGATAAGACTAAACTCTTCTGTTAAAATTTATCAGAAATTCTATGTAGTTTTAAGGATAGAAGGAGAAGGGTTTTGTGGAGTTCATTGACTTCAGTACAGTTTTATTATCTTTCAAGACTGTTTGATTTCAAGAATTGTGAAACACTTGTTTCACTTAGCTCCACTAATGACATTCAAGCTTACTCAAGTTTAACAAAGTTAGTAGGAAAAGTTAAAATTATTTGTGTAGGAAATAAACTTTCTACCTCATGCAACTGCAACCACGCTGTGTCAGTGGAGTCAGTAGCTTGTTTATACTGCCTACGTGGTGCTGTGCAAATGAATTGGGAGATGACGATGGTTTTTTTTTTTTGATGTATGGGTAATAGCGGTGCATCCCTCACCAAAAATACCCTCTCTTCCTGATTGTGTTTGGATTCTGAAAAGTATTAAACAGTGGTAATACCGGGGCGTTCAATACTGATACTTCTTTCTTATCATATTAAGAAAAGCGCAGTGTACTTAGGAGTAAATGATGAAGAAATAGTTTAAGATCGTGACAACTCTAGCTTGGCTCATCAGAGAATCTGAATAGGTCTATTTTGTAAAAATACCCTGTTACTTCATGGATTAACTGAATAAATGTATCTTTTTCTTGCCTCCATCAAAACAGTAAGTAATTTGTCTGTTGTGTATAAATTGATTTGTAAATTAATTTTCATGTGCTTTTTCTGCGTTCCAGTTTGAGCTTAAGGTAAAAGTGGATTATATGAGTTCATATTGCTGTACTTCTAGCAAATAATTAGTAATGAAAATCCATTATCCTAAAGCATGGCTTTAGTTTTTCAGTGCATTATAACTGAATACACAGTTCATCTATCACTAGGCTGACCAGAGCTGTATTATAGGAAATACATGTTGCGTTTCATTTCATCTCAATTAAAAACTTAATGGAGAATATTTTTTTAAAAGTACCTGTAACTGTTGACCATATCTGGCAGTCTTATCTTAGAAAAGATGTGGAATCTAAAGTTAGTCACTGCTTTATTGCCACTGAAATTTTCACTTAACTTCCGTGCAACCTACAAAGAAAGTCCTGAGTTGGACAGCTTAGTCTTTGACCCAGCTAATGAGCTTCTGTATTTAAGCATTATGTCCTCATGTTTTGTACTGAAGGGGATGAACTGAATCTTAACAAGCACTTATTTGATGTTGTACAGTAGATGATATTGAAGTAACAGTGGTGTGGCAGGCTGGCTGCTCCTTCTGAACGGCAATCAGGCTAATATAATTGTCTCTTTTTCACTGGGCTTGGTCCTTTTTGTTTGAGAGGGTACATATGGGGGATGTTAATAAAGTGTTAAGCCTCAAAAGTGTAGCTCTTACGGTTAGCTAGGAAAAGCACTGTGAATCCCTACAGGGAACTTCTGTTTTGCAGTAATTTTCCTGTATGGCCTGTTGCCCTTATCCAAAGGGCAGCAGTTGCTGCTTCAAGGGTAATGAGAATGTTTGAGGAAAATCTAGAAGAAAGGAAGAAAATCAATGAGAAAACATTAATTAAACAGTGAATGGAGAGAGCTTAGAGACGAGAGGACTAGGCATCAAAAAGGAAACACATTCTGTGTAAAGGGAGTATGTATAATATGTTGTCTCTGGAATAATGGAGGATGGAATAAAAAAGAAATAATTTAAATTTCAGAGAGATACCGAGATTGGACATATTTAAATACAATTTCCTCTAAGCAGTAAAATTTTACTTATTCTTCATAGTATCTTATGATAAACAGGCTCTATAGCTGTTTGAGATGAGGGTATATCTAGAATGAGAGCAGCATTGCTAAAAGGAGAGTAGAGCAAATTTTGAAGTCCTCTACTCTCCTTTTCTGTAGTCTTAGCCAAACCCAGACTGGATATGGCACCTACAGCACCTTAAACTGAAGCTACATATGCCTTCAAATTAACTGTTACTATTTTCCTTTTAAATGAATCCATATAGGTTTTTATCTGGTGCCCTGTGTGTGTTGTTTACTTGGTATTCCCCAAAAGTTACTCTTTAACAGTTTCAATTATCAACAACATGCATGCTGAAATTTGCTTAGCACTTTGTATAAATAACACATTTTTTGTTCTTTTCTCCCAGTTTCTATGCAGATTTTGGACCTTTAAATTTGGCAATGTTATACAGATATTGCTGTAAACTAAATAAGAAATTAAAGGTAAGCTTTGCTTAAAAACAATGTTTCTATATTCTTGTGCTTTGAAACAGCTATTGTCCAGTTTGAAAGCGATTATTAGGTTCTTATATCTAGATAGTTGCTACTTTGTTCTGAATTCTTTTCCCTCTGAAGAATGGAAGAAGGAATATGCTCTCATTGTTGCTCAGTGGGTGAGCTACTGATGAATGGTTCACCTTTTTTCCTAATCTTCATTTCATGACAAAATAGTAACAAGAAACAGTCTGGCTGTATGGATATTTCATGGGTTTGCAGCTAATGAAGTTGGTATGTTAGTATGAATAAATCAAACAAAAAAATACAACAACTATTCCCCCCAAAAGCAACCCCCACAACAAATATTAAAACAAACCACTCCCTATCCCTGACCCCTTTGAACAAAAATAAAACGGACTCCAAAATCACACTATTTAAATCTCACTCAATCAAAAAATTAAAACTTTGAAATCTTTCAGTTCAATGAAATGTTGCTTGCAATAAGTGTTACAGAAAGGTCTTTACATATATAAAATGTTTGTGTTTTTTTTCTCTGTATTATTTGCAGAGGTGTCACTGCTATCAGTTCCTTTGTAGAAGCCCTCTTATTCTCTTGCTTCCAAATAAGGATTGTAGATTTAAGGCAATTTTGAGTTGTTCTGCAGTTGAAATAGAAAACGTAGGTATCTTCCTCAGATACCATGGCAACTTTTATTTTGACGGCAAAGTGTTTGTCCTGTCTTTATAAGTAGTTGTCTAAAATCATATCAAAGATCATATATTGTAACTGAAAAAATATACAAGGGAGACAAATTGAAACTGAATGAGTAACTCCGATATTTGTAGAATTGGCTTAGTAAACCTTAATGTTATTTTAATGTAACTTTCATATTTTTTGGAGAAAAAAAAAAAAACAACACTCCCAGTACAAGATGAAGAGTACAGACTGGCAAGAAAGGAACAGAAATCTCATGCAGATCAGCTGGAAGAGAGGTGCTGTTTATTGCTGCTACCTTACCACAGACTAATTCAAAATAGGTTAATTTAAACCCCTAATGCATAATAGAGTAAGGGTAACCTGATAGTGCAACCACTCGAAAGTAATACCTGAAATCAAACAGCTGAAGCTTGGAATACCACCTGAGCAGTGTAGAAACTCCTACGTGAATAGATGCCAGTCTGCCTAATTGGCGCTATGTCTGAGATAGGCCTGTACCTCCGAATGTAAACTTTGCTTTTCTGAGAGTTAAAATACATGCCAGACTCTGTCCTAACTTACACACTATCTGCAGTGGGTAAGTAGACTTGAAAGACCTCATCCTAAGGCTAAGCATGCAACTGATTTGTACTGTAGATCTAGCTACAAAAGACTATTGCTCAGCTTTGCTAGTTGAGTTTCTCAGTTTCTACTCTTTCTGCTCTTCTACCTCTCACTTTCTCATGTCTGTCCTTCACAAGCCTCCCTGCAGGGACTTCTCCCACATGAGGCCTGAACTAGTGTGTGTATAAGACAGAAGTTTGTGACCTGTGACTTACCTGCTGGCAAGGCATTGATGCAGTGGGCAACTGTTGCAACAGAAGTATGGTAATTCTCATGGGGCACCAGGGTGACACGTGGGCAGCCTGTGATCGGTGTTTTTGGATGGGAAGTGCCTATTGAACTAACCACTGGGGGAAAGAGTCCTGTTTGGCAACCTGCTGCTTGCATACACTTGCATTAGAGGTAACCATGCTCTGGGACCAACACCAGCAGTGGCTGATCATAGGAAGTTAAGACAGTGTGGTTTATAATTCTCTGGAAATCCAACCTCTGTTGTTGGATAGTTGCTGTTGCTATATTGCAACACTCTCGGGACCCTGAGGCAATCACGGTACTTAAGCCCAGTTGACTCCTGCGATGATTTGGTATGTACCTGGTTGGGTATACACTGTGTGTACTTTTCTTATGAAAAGATTTTAAAAGAAGTGTGGCACAACAAATTATGTACTACGTTACAATTTTTGTGTGGCCATGGTATCACAAAAGGAATTTTAGATTTGGAAGGCTTTTCTTAAGTTTAAAATTTATATGAGTAGAAACAGGAAAAATGTGGTAAGATCTCATTAAAAAATATATATATATATCTTTTAGCTGTATCTATTTCTGTTTTGGGAGAGGGATTAAGCACAAAGGAGGCAGTTTTCTGCTTCCTCCTCTCCTTTTTGGGAGAGGAGAGGAGCAGGTAAGGAGCAAAAGGCATCGCTGTTTGAAATGAACTATATAGCAGACCAGCATTTTAAAGTAAACTATCATAACTTTATGCTGACTCGCTTTAAAAATTGTGAATAGTTCTGTTCAGAAAAACTGAAGGATTTATTCAAATATCAATTTTGCTGAGAAAGTTAGAGGTAAAGTACTAAAGTTATGCTTTACAGGAAAACCTTCCTGACTTTGTTATGTTTGTAATGTTTTGCTGAATGCTATGGAGATGATCTTGACTAGCTGAGTCAACAACTAGAAAAAATGCTTGGACATGCTGTCTTCCTACTTGTTCCTTGAATTCTGTTTGGGAAAAAATGCTTGCCTAAGAAATTGCAATTCAATTATGAGATTTTTTCTTAAATTTAAATGTCCAATTTCATAAAATTATTTTAAAAGCTACTGTGTTTTGTGCACATATAACCTTATAAAACCTCAATAAATTTAGAAGTGGGTAATTAGAGGGAAAGTTGCTGACAAAAATGATATGAATTATGGAACATCAGAGGCAGGGAAGGCAGGGTTATGAACTGTGGAGTTAACATTTCTCATATCCTAACTGTGTTGTGAAATTGCAGAGGGTTCTGGGTTTTGTTTTTTGTTTTTAATATGAATAACCTGCTGGTCATGTACGTGGAACTGTAGTAATTGCAGGCGTCTCCTTCAGGGCAGCTTAGGTTATGAGGCAGGTTATATAGACATTTTTTAATATGTGATTTTTTCATGCCCAGTTTGCAAGCGTTACATTCACTGTTATGCATGTATATTTTAGTGTATATGGAAACAGTATTTACATTTATCCAGCTTTATTAAACACATTGCAGTAATTTCTTGCTTTACAATGCAAGTATATTAAACTATATCCATTAACTAAATTACAGTAACTTGGTGATCTGGTGATTCTAAATAGGTGTTCATCTAGTAATTGTCCACAGTAGTACCTTCTAGGCCTGTCATCAATTTTTGTGCAAGTAAATCTCTCTTGAGGTCTTCAAGAAGCAAGAATTCATCTTTTCATAAAATTAAAGTAATTTTAACGTGAAAAAATGTGTTCTGGAGTCCTATCATGCACCAATGAGTTTTTTTAATTACCTTAGAAAAAGAACAACTGCCACACTTCTCTTGTAACCTCTGCTTTTATTTCAAAAGACTGTCTTTCAGTTTATTCCTCTGGGATGTATGTTAGAAAGTATTATTTTGTTTCATTTTATGTTCTAGTGATGTGTGAATGCTACAGAAATTTTCTTGTTGGTAAAGAAAAATATCTTTAGTGCTTCACAGTACATGTATTTTAATCCTTTAAAAGTATAAGGTGTTTTGCAACTGTATTACTGTATCATCTTTTAACTATAGCTATTCTATAGACAACTCATATGGAGAAATTCATTGCTGAAACATTTTTGGTTCCTTCTGCAGTATCTAAGGAAACTAAAGCTCTACATTCAGGTGGAGCTCTGGAGCTGTTTATAAAAAAAATATTAAAAAATGATACCACCAATACAGCTGTCCTAACACTTCTCATTGAACCTAGCCAAAGGACTAGACTTAGCCTACTAAATGTGTTTGAAGAACCAGCATGTTTGTTTAATAATACCAAGCCCATATGTTTAACAATACTAAGCTAGTTTATGTAGCTTAGTATTGATACTGAAAGTGTAACTGAGTTGAGAATTTGTTCGCATTAATAGAAGCAATCACGCTTGCTGCACTTCAAGCAGCGAATCACTTCAGCAAGCATTTGCTGTAAACTTGGATTTTCTTTAACCCGTGTGCAAACAAATATAGTTGTTCATTCTATCCTGATGCAATTCTCCTCTGCTTGCTATGCTGTAAGCTATTCACTAGCGTCAGTTTTCAATTTTGTGTTAAAACTTTGGTCAGGATTAAAAAAATAAATATTCCACATGATCTGTATGGTTCATAAAGATTATGAAATTGCTTTTTGAAATTGAAGCTGTTAAAATGCTACATTGCTTTCATTTAAATGCTCTGGGAGCGTTAAGGGCTATCACTCTTTGGATCCTGCTGGTACAAAAGTGTTTCAGAATTGTTCTGACTTGATATACCTGTATGGTAAAAAAAAGTCTGTTCTGTAAAATAAAACAAGAAATATGGTATTGTTAAATAGAACTCCTGCTAGCTAGCAGCCAGAGCCTTTTGCAGTTTCAAGTGGTATTTCAGGTGAGCTGTAAACTGTTACGAAGAACTTTGCTTTAAAGTAAGTAGTAGTCAACAAGTTATAATTGAAGTTCTGTCACTGTTGCATAACTCCTGTAATCTTATCCCACCCACATATCATGGGTGGAACTGCAGTTAGAGAACACTAAAATTAAAAAATTGAGGAGGGGGAAGAAAGGAGGGATCTTAAAATTTTGACAAGTTTTAATAATAATTGAAAGCTTCGCTAATTAAATAACTACTTATACCCTGTATGTTTGTATATACTCTGAGAGATGTTGCTGTTGATCTCAAGATATACCTTCCAATCGATAGCAATCATCCCTCTCAGCACCTATAGTCCTATTTAGATGCACGCACCGGCATTAGCTCTCATGCCATATCCACCTGTGGAAGTTGTGGGTAATAAAACCAGCTTAGAACATACAGTTAGAACTGCTAATTAAAGGCACTGTGAGGGGTGGGAGTAAAAAGCTCACTCACTGTGAGCATATATCACTTTTCTCCTGAGTTTATCAGCTATTGTTTTTTAGCTATTGTTTTTCTGGAGGTGCAAAATTTGTTTCTACAGTGGAAGCAGTCCTAGAATTTGCAACAAGATTTAAGATGATATTCAATGCTTATGAATGAATGGAAGTGAAATATAGTGGCACTAATTAAATAAATAAAACATAATCCTGCCGCAGTTACCTTATCTCCAACCCCCAAATGTCATCAGTGCCAAAAGTAGGAAAAGAAAGTAAACTGTCAAATAGGATTTAAAATACTGGAGTTGGGTAACAGCAACACTGGAATACAGGCAGTCGATAAAATGTGGTGTAACTTTTAAAAATAAAAGTACCCTTCACGTATTTAGAAGCAGAATCTGGTGTATCTGTTGATGACTTCCTCAAACTGTAATAGAACCATAGAAACCTACCAGGAAAAGCATGCATGACAAGGTTTCAAAGTATAACAAAATTAATAAAGTAATGTAATAAAATTAATGTAATAAAATTATTAATAAAAATATAATAAACTGTCTAGCTTGCCATTTTTAAGTGATAATTTTCTCTTCAGCTTTAAATAGCTTTGCTGCAGATTGTCCTGATTATTCTTTTCTGGTGCTTCTTGGTCTTGTTTTCAATGGGAGTTTTGTTTGCAGGATGCTGACAGAGACTTCTTGTCTTCCTAAATAAAGAATTGCAAGACTTACAAGTTTTGTCTGTACCTAACCTTTTTTTCAAGCTTTTCACTTGCACAATATTTTTTTTTTATAAACTCATTATTAAAGCTATCAAAGTATGTTGCCTGTAACCGCATTTTTAGGTAGTGTAGAGGATGAAGGTTGTTTAACTTCAGTGTTGTTTTTTTTAAAAGAAATTGACTGTCTTGGTAGAATGTGTTTAGTATGCTAAAGAGATTTAACACCCATGAGAGTCTGACAATTTCAATGATTTTGAACAGCATTCATAAGCTATTGTTTGGATATTTAGGAAAAAAAAGTATAGTATCTTATATTGATTCAACTGCATTTTATAGAATAAAGAAGCACAGCAAAACCAATATATTTGCTATGGAACAGTGAATGCTTCCCTGCACTCTTATCTGTAATGTAAGAAGATAGGTCATGCTACCAATAATTTTTTCTCCTTTAATTTTAAAAGACTCTCTATAAGAATTCTTTGACTTGTCAGTTACCAAAAGTGACTATTTAAATTGTTTTTAAATTGTATTATTCTCTCAGTACATATGGTGTTTTTTAAAAAAATATTTTTATTTTTTAACAGTATTTCAGTCTGTCAAGAAAGAAGATAGTTTACTATACCAGTTTTGACCAGAGGAAACGAGCAAACGCAGCTTTTTTAATAGGTGCATATGCCGTAAGTACTAATTATTGCATGGATACTTCTAACCTTCCTTAAGAGACATCTCTTCTGTGTAAAATAACATCTCAAGGGATGTTCCCTTAGGGAGGTAGACGGATTGTCGTTTGGTTCTTCTATAAGCAATCTTAGAAAATTCTGCTGTATGAGTTTTAGAGAGGCCTTTTCTTTGTCACTTAACTCCATTTACAGTAGTACAGGGAGTGGCTGTGGAACATATGAGGGGGGAGGGAGCATGCTGTATGTGTACCATGATGTGACGTGTATATACTCCGTAGTAGGTGTCCGGTGGCTCATCACACATGAGAGAAGGTAGTTTGCCTTATCGTACACATAAGCTAGTGTGCCACAACTGCGTGCACGTTTAACCCTAGCTTAGCCTGTGTTAAGCTGCTTATAGCTCTTAATTGCTAGCATATGCAAGTGGTGTACATCTGCATATGATACTCTGCTGTCAGACTAGTAGATACTGTAAATATCTTCCAATTATTAGAAGATACTCTATACCAAGAGTAATTATTTACTAATACTGTGCTACCAATGCAAAAAAGTATCCATTACCTACAAACAACTTATATACAGCATAGTCACTTTCTAATTTATCTCAATTTAGTGTGACTTTGGAAAACAGTTTGCCCAAAGGTATCTATTACTTTAACATTTCATCCCAAAATTGTCTCTATAATGGAAGTTCAATCATTCTCTTCTATAGTGATTGATAATAATGCCAATAAATTCATAAAATTAATATTCTTCTAAAAAGTTATTTATGAGCTGTCTAATAATCTTTTTTTTTTTTTTTTAACTACAGAAAATTAACTTCTGTAATCCAGGCATATTAATTTGGGAAATAACATTAGCGTATTTTACCTCTAGATGCTATATTCAGTTACATACGTTAGTTGTATACTCATGAGCTACATGGTAGGGAAGTTTCTGATCTGAAGGAATGTAGTCGTGATCTTCAATGAAAAACAGTTTGTAGTTGACAACTTCATCCTATTGTTTGATGATGAATTATTTTATTCAAGGGCTTTTGCATTTGTGCCTTGTCCTCGATTACATAAGGTTTTTGAGACAGAAAGTTCCACAACTTTGAACTCTACCAATGTGTGAAAGTTAATTGAGAAAGCTTGCTTTATTTTTCCTGGTGCTAAAATATTAAATGTAAAATGAAACGTGGAAAATAGTGGATCATGTTTTAGGAATGGGTTTCCAGTAATGATTATGCAACTTAGACTGTTCACTTAAACAGCTTCTTAGACAAGTTGAACTGAAACACTCAAATAGCTATTAAAGTATTTTAGTAAGAGTCCTCAGTTTGAGAGAGCTTGAAACTTGATTCACAACAACTTACCTGTTTGTAAATTGCATCTCAGAATGATTCATTTTCTACATTTTAATTTTTGTAACGGATTTTCAATGTATTTGGTTAATCATGTCCAGTTGCTAAATTCATGTCCTTGCTCTGAAGAATTCTGCAAGGATTACTTCTGTCATAAAACTAAGATCAAGGTTAAAACAAAAAAACAAAACATTTAAAACAGGAATAGAAGAACATGAAGATTCTGCTGATCTTACAGAGAAGTTGAGGATTTCTCCTAAATTGCTGGGACTACTGCACAGAATGTTCTGTGAAGTCAGAAGGGACTACAAGAACTCCCCAGTTGTCATCAAAGAACCCATTCTTAGAGAAATCATGAAGGAGGGTGCATATTTTCATGTCTAATAATGTATGGATGAGTTGGGGGGTGGAGCGGGGGACGGATGCCACTTTGCATAATGTTAAGGTATTCATTATGTTTCTCTTCTGGTTGGGGGGGGGGGGAAAGACCCCTACTTGTTTGTGTTCTCCAGTATCTAATAGTTTGAGTTCCCTGTGGGAGAAGAATAGGAGTAATACTAGTCTGTATCCTTAGAGCTGGCAAGTCGTAGGCATCTTGCAATTCTACTAAGATCAGAACTTGATTAGTGGACTAAAATCTGACTTTTGAGTAGTCTTGGTGAAACATAATATTTACTGTGACAAACTCTGAAACGATCCACTAAGCTCTGTTTCCTTTTCCTTGTAGACAGCAGATGGGCTGGCCATATTGCTTTCTCATGATTAATCATGTATTTTGGTACCAATAGCTTTTATTAGACTTCTGTAATGCTAGTGCAAGGGAAAAGCTGTTGAGGTTTTTGGGTCTTAAGCGTTATCAAAGCAAACGAGACTGCGTAATAGTGAACTACTAAGGCATGTTCAATCACTTTCCTGCAGGATTTTTTTTTCATAATTTAAGAATATAAATTAGATTTCTGAGCCCAACCTGCAGCTTTTTGGGTTCATTCTCTATTAATCTAAGCATATCCCAGTACTGCTCAAGTCAGTAGTCCATCCCTTGGAAGGTCGGCAAGTACAAAGGCTTTTCAGCTATTGCACCATGTACAGCCCCTTTGCAGTTTCAAACAACACCTCAAATTGCTTTACATTTGCTTCACAGAATTCTTGTGATAACAGCAGTAGAATAGATCTGTTCCATACACTTCTAATTTGAAAATGGATGTTGGGGGTGTGAACAAGATGAAACCAAATTGTATTTGTAATTATAGTGGATGAATGTTAAGGTGGACTTGCAAAATACCCTTTTTGTTTCATAAGCTTTTTGGAACATACATTATACATTTTCCTGGCAGTGTGCATGTGGCCAGTATTCCTACAGATAACGTGCCTAGCAGGAATATGTCCCAACTGTGAAGAGCTTTTTCTTCAATCACATGATTATTCAGGAAGTTCAGAACATAAGAATGGACATGTCAAAGGGGAAAAATAATGCTAGAAATCTTGTAATACTTCAGTCTGCTTTTTACAGGTAGCAGTGCCCCATGATGTGAGTTAGAGAAGTGACGCGGTAGGAACAGGGGATGAACTTACTGTAAAATAACTCTTGAAGAGAATTAAATGTGACTTTACAGGGAGGAAAACGCAAAACGACTATTATTATTGTGCATTGATCTTTTGAAAGCATATTAGTTTATATAGAGGGTTTTGGCCCAGAGTTACACTACTAGTTCAAAGTAGTGAAATCAGTGATAGTTGGACAACAGGGATGAACTTGGACCTTCTTTTCACTGCATCGCCACAGAGTTTTTCAGACTAAAGCAAAACAGTGTTTTATTTTTTGTCCCTTTTTCGGTCTGCCTTGTCCATGCTTGAGTAAGAAAAGCAAGAAAATTTACCTACCGTTTTGACATCTTACAGAATACTGAGACTTCCATTACCTTGATCCAACTCTAGGCGTAAAACAACTTGCAAAGATTCTGGGAGGGACCACCACTTACTTCTGTTCTCATGTGCTTAAGGTCTGAAGTTGAACATTAAAGCTTTTAGATCAGGACCTTTGTCTTGGTTAAGAAAACAATCATTAGTGCTCAGTATTCAGCAGTAAAATGTGCATAGAATGAAGGAGTAGCCATGTAGGTGCTGTCTATAAGGAGAGTTGGACAGGAAAAGTATGCTGCTTTGTTTACAAAACATTTGCACATGCAAAATGTGTCACTCCAAACTGGCTGAGGTATCTATTTATAAATAATGCACATAACAAATTCCAAGCTGGTTTTATTTTAGGAGCAGTTTTACTGCACAAATAGGATTTGAAGTGCAATGAGATGTTGACTTCTGTTTTCTTACTGTGATGTTTCTGATTTCTTACTATGATGTTAAGCCAGTGGAACTGCTAGCCTTCAATGATACCAGAATAAGCCTTGGTGTAGTGTGCTATGTTAAGTATAAGCTGGTCTCATAGTAACAGGTTCAGCTTGCTGAATTGGACATCTTGTTTGCTAATGGGTAGTTTGATACTGACAATTAGGAATCAGAAAATGTTCGTGTATAAAAAGTTTCAACTGAGCTTTGATGGAGAAATGTTTCCTTTGTCAGCTGCTACCATAGTACTTCTTTTGAATCATCTGAAGTTGGGCAGAGTACTCCTAGTATAGATGCCTGTTTTTCATCTTATCACAATGCTGAATCTGTCTTAAAATGTCCCAGTTGCAGCACTGCTTGGTTAAAAAAAGAAAAGGGAGGGGGAATGGACAGATAACACAAAATAAATCCCAGTTTATTTTGGTTTCTGTTGATTTCTGAAGCTTTTGTGTTTTGTAGGTTTGTCTTCTCTGGTCTGCAGATGGCCTATGAGCTGGTTGTGAAGGAGTATGGTATATATTTGGAAGAGTAGTGGTTTGAGGGAAACATAGCAATGGTTAATGACTTCTCAGGATCAGGGCTGGTTATTTTTATTTTTTTTTCCCCTCCATCTTCATTCTCTTCTCTCCCCCCCTTTAGGTAATATACTTAAAGAAAACACCAGAAGAAGTGTACAGGACGCTTTTGTCTGGAACTAATCCACCATATCTTCCATTTAGGTATGTGAACATGAAAAATGGGTCTAACTTTTGCTTTTGGAATTTGCTAAACATACTTTTTTTTCAGATTCCTCTCCCTTCCCAGAAAATGATTTCATGTCTGATACAGACATTATTTCAAAATGACTGATGTACAGAAAAAGAAATGACTTCTGGTGGAATCACTTGCTCTGTGTTGTAATAATGAAACTATTTAGATTGATTTTAGTTTTAAGACAGCCAATCTTGCAAACTTTCAGGTTTAGAAAATACTTGTTAGCATGTTTGTGATTTAGCAATTAAAACTTTTATAATATATCATGATTTACTATTTAAAAGTCATTCTTACCTTTTTATACTACTTAATACCTAACCAGCTAGACTCATGTGACTGGAGGTTTTTGTTTTTGTTTTGTTATATTTTCTGCTTTACAGAATAACTATAGAAGTTCAAATTAAGCTATTTTGCCTTTCTGTTTTCAATGAACAGCTAATTTTAACAATCTGTCTATATTCTCTATGGCAAGGTAGTATTGAGGCCGAGATCTGAGGACTTTTAGCTATTATGGCTATCTTAAAAGACTTCCAGATTTTTTTTGTCATGTGAACCATGAAATGTCATTGTGCTTTACAAATAAAAATACCTCATGCTATAATGCAAATACAGGCAATATCTCATAGGACAACTGCAAGAAGGTCAAGATCCATTTTTCTAGGGCAGTCAGCAATTAGCAAGTAGTACTCACTGTCAGCTGATGCATCTGTAAATGTGGACCTACCTTGTTATCAAAAGCTTTGTTTGATTCTACAGCCACTCAACAAAGGAAGATCTGTTTATCTCTAGTGGTTTGTACAGGGTTATATATTTAGGGATGATAGATTTGTGTGTCAACACCAGTTTAACTATAAAATCTTAAGCCAATGCATACAATTTAAAAAGCAGTATCAAATCACTGATTGCTTTTGTCACCTGAGAGTTTATAGATTCATCTGATCATTGATAGCTAAGAAGGTTATTGATATCTTTAACTTTTAAGCTAATTTAAAAAAAGCACTTCATAAAATGCATAAAAAGATTACCTCTTATAAACATGTCAGTGTGTTTATATTTAACATCTACAAATTCTGTATAAAATACAGGAATGATGATTTAAGTTTGTGTATAGTTTTCTACACCTCTTACATGTGTTGTTTTCTGATGCTCTCATCTAAAATAGTTGCGTTAGTCCCTCCACTTACAGAAGGTTCAGTTATTAGAATATTACTCCGAGAAGTTCTTCGGAGCATACTATATTATTCTGAACACAGAAACAGTGTCAGTTTTTTGTCTCCAAATTTTGGGGAAAGCAACACGTAAAAATCTTCACTGCAATGTTTCCCTTCCTTCTGGGGATTACAGTGTAGCATTTAAAGGGAGTCTAGAAAATTGATTCTCCCTTTCATATCTAATAGTGTTGTCTCAGTCGTTCAGCTTTGGCAAGAGATTGAGAACAACTGAACAGTATTTCTTTCATATAAGAGTTCTTAATAATTAAACCAACCTAATTTTTTCAGAATCTTGAACTTATCGAAACCTTGCTTAAAAAGCAAATTGAATGTAGTAGAGTGTGACGCAAAAAATTTCCAGTAATGTAGAATGTGTGTTATCTCAGAATAGCTTTATTTTGTTTACCTATTCCAAAAACTCTACCGTTCAGAATTATAAGAAATTGCTATGTCTTTAGGTTCCTTCCCCACTTCTTCCCCGCCACAGTAAAAATTAAGGTATTATTTGTACTGACAAAGCAAAAAGCTTAGTTGTCAAGTCCTGTAATTGTAAAACAGAAAATTGAGGAGGATTTTTTTTTTTTCAGAATTTGTTTGTTCAAACTGAAGGCTACAGACCTTTGCCTTGCAACCAATCCCTTAGAATGATACACGTAATAATAAGTTATTAAAATGCTGTTTCTTCTTTACTGGTAGGGAACAGTGAGAATAATGTGACTTTTTTGAGGCTGCCAAGAACCACAATAACAAACTCAATGGCACAGAATAATTGTATTAAATAATTATTTAATTGTAATAATGAAGTTAACACAATTGTGTTATTAATAATTAATATTGAAATTAAGAAATTCACATTCAGAACAAATCCTCTGAGTCTGAATTCACGAGATTCTATTCCAAAATAGAATAAGGATCAGGTAATGAGAGTTCATATATATATATATGTATATATGAAACAGCAAGATTTTATAAAGATATCTTTGTAGTATATAAAAAGACCGTTCCATTTTACCCAGTGGAGAGAATACTAACTGAACACACTGAAGAAGTCAAGGTCTGGCAAAGAGACTGCTCAGTTTTTGCAGTCTGAATTGCCAAAGTTATTGCAGAAGAGTAATCCATTCATTCAGTTTGCCAGCTTCAGGAGAAGAGAGCAGTAAATGTTGCCAGTCTTCTGATGCTTAACTCTTCTGCAGGTGGCTGGTAGATAAATGACGGTGTCAAACTTCTTTAAAGTAATAGATGTTATCCATAGTTCCAAACCTGTCTTCCAAATCTGTCCAGAGTGTTACGTATGGATTGTTGTAACCCATTTGTGAGAATTCATGGGTTTTGTGAAGATAGGATTCTGGGACACAGCCTCACTGTAAAAGAAATGTAAAATCTTTTCCCATTTCTGAAGGGAAAAAAAATAGGATCTAATAACTACATTAGGACAGAGGTACTTTTTAATCTTGTCCTTAATTAGCTTTCTCTACATCTTCTCCAGAGCTAACACTGAAAAACATAAAACGTGCAGCAGGCATGTGCTGCAAGTGAAAAGATCTTTTGTAAATAAAGACAGTGTGCATAAAATAATGTTGTTTTTCACATCAATCATCTAGCTAGATGTGAAAACATCTTTAACCACTATAGCAATAGAATGCTAAATTTAATTATACATAAACCAGAAAGAAGAAGAGAGTATATCAGTACATCAGGTGAAAACCTAGGGAAACAACTTCAAGAATGTACAACAGAGAAATCTTTAAAATTGCAAGCTATACTTTAATAGACTTAGATTTACCCTGCACTCTGCTGATACACAGGTTCTCTGAGCAGTAGTTTGCTATCAGGTTGTTGCTTCTCAGATAGGCTGTACGCCAATGTCCTAAAGTTTTCTTAAGCCTTTTAACTGTGTTAATTTTGGCGAACGTGGCATTATCATCCTAATCCATGACTCTTAGTAGAACAAAATACCTCTTGTACCATATTCAGAGGAAATCTTAAATTGCTCATTAAAGTTGAAATCATTCTGTACTGTTGATTACAGGCAGGAAGGGCAAATGTTCTAATTTCCATTGATGCTCTTGAGCTTCTTAGAACTTACTTGTCACTGTTGTGACTTTTCACTGCATTATTTTACTTCATCCCAATCACATTTGAATGAAGAAGTGTATTCTAGAGTGGAAGAAATTTAGTCAGGTGATCTTCCTTGAGATTACTCTTGCAGCTAATACCAGTCAAAAGAAATCTCAAAATATGTGTGGAATGGCTATGTTAGTAAACTGCTTACTGAAGAAGTAAACTTTTTTCTTTAAGCTCCAGAGTTAATGTTTATGTAGTTTTTTTGGTGTTTATAGAATAGGTCTTAATTCCACTTTTCAGATCTTACATTTGGTTGTTTTTGCTATCTGTAAAACATGTTGGTTAAAAGTCAAGCTCCTGGGGGAGGTTATGGATTTTCTGGTTTGTTTGTTTGTTTTCCTTTCTTCTTCTGGTGGATTTTCTGTAGTTTGGTGATTAATATTTTTGTTTGGTTTTGTTTTGTTTTAACACAGCACTTAGGCTATTTTTGAGGATAGAAGGGAGTCAATATTCTTGAGTCATGGCCTTGCTCTCCGGAGGGAATATGGAGTTCTGAGCTTTTGGAAGAAAGCTTTTATATGCTAGTAGACATAAGCATCTGTATTTCTTTCTTAATTTGGTGTCAGGCTGAAAAGCACTTAAGTTTCTTTTGGTGCTGCGTTAGACTATGTAAGGTCTTGGCACTGGATTAGAGCCTAAGAAGATTCTGTTACCTGTGTGGTATAGTTTATCTTGCTGGTAAAGAAAACTGTGTAATCTAGCTGTACAGGAGGTGAGAAAAAGAAGACTGAGGAGATGAACTGAAGGAGTCTGATAAGATAGGAGGCTAAGTAAGAAATGAGGAGTCAAAGTTAGGGAGGAGGTACTTGGGATTTGAATTGGTAGGAAGAGGCTGGAATAGATGTATAAGGAGCTTAAGAATTACTGGGGTTGAGAGAAGGGCATGCAGATCTGATGAGGGCCTGCAATGGGTCAATCTATATCAGATGGGAGCAGGGAAGAAATAACTTATTCCTTCTGCCCTGGTTTTCCAAGGCCTTTGAGATGATTTTCATCCACCTGTGTGTTGCAAGACATTGAGGCATCTCTTGTGCAAAATACAGCATGATACAGACACTCAAGCAAATGAACCTGTTCAGTCACTGGAAGCATTAATGCCACGTTAGGTACTACATCTGGTTGTCATCAGGCTATGCTATGAAAAAACAAGTTAGTGCTATGAGGAAGTTTGCCCTCTCTCCATATAGCATTTTAAAAGGGGCTAAAATGATTTTATCAAATGACAATTAAAAATGTAACCCGAATGTCTTGTGCCTTTCCTCCTATTCTAAGGCCTAGGAAGGAAATAATTTGGGATATTACTCACAGGTATTAAGGTATTCTTGAATTTATTTTATCACAGGTAATTTTTATCGCAGGTATTCTTGAATTTATTTTGTTTCAAGCCTGGAACTTAGATATTATATAACTTCTGTAGTGCAGGTTATCTCTGTTTGAATAGTTTCAAGTGTAAGAGTTTATCGGTGTGTAGTGATCAAAGGTTCAGTGTTACAGCTGGATTATTTAACACGTTTGTTAATATGATATCTGAAGTGTATTCTATTTGGGAAAAAAACAACAGACAACTTTCAATAGGTAGAAAGAAGCTCTGCAAGACCATCAGATTCTTCACGGAGTCCTGACGTGTGTTTACATGAAAAGATCACCAGCGAACTGATCTACTTAATCTATCTCAGTGACCTCAAAAGGCCTTAATCGGCTTAGATCTTCAGCTGGGTATTTCATTTGAAGACAGCTTCAGTGAATATTGTTCGGGGGTGGAAAGAAATAAGCATACCCCTCTTACAAGTTCTATAGAAATTATTTCATTTTTATAATGGAAATAACAAAGACAAAGCAGGAGGGTAAGGCACTGCTGTATTGGAGAAACTTTCATCTTATTTTTGGCTGACTCACTGTCACTTGGTGACGTTCTAGTCTCTTGAAGACCTTGTGCTGTATCTTCTTGCTTCCACTTAAGAAAACATTACAAACACCATTTGAAACCATCATAAATAACAGTTTCCTATTATAAAACTGCTTTGGATTTTCAACTTGAACTGCTCTGTATTGACTTCAATACAAAGAGAAAAAACAAATGTATTTTAATTTAGTTGTGTTCAATCTCTAGATATGACATGAATTTCAGAGCTAGAGTTTAGGTTTTATTTCCTTATTTGCAAGTGCTAGGGAAACAAATTATTTTGTTATTGACAGCATTTAGAGGTTTGGTAAAGTAGAAAGCATTACGCAGTATTGAGGTCAGCTCCGAAAAATGAAATCGGATGTGGGATTTGCAGCTCTGTAATGCCAACTCAGATTCATGCTACATCTGTATGTTAGAAACATTCACGTTTTTTCTGATTTTGAAACCAAATAGAGTTATCAGGTAATAGTTGGTAAACCACTGTTTGAAAATGAAGCTGGTTATGCATTTGGCCATAAAAGATTGAAAGAATACTGGAGTGAAAGACATGATCAACAACAGAAAACAGCACCCACACTGTAATACCATGCAGGAGATGTCTGTGTATGATCTTTTCATTTCATATCAAATAACATAAGTCTTCCTTTTCTTTGTGTTTTCTTTAACATAGACTTAACAGTTAAAAAAACAAACAAAAATGTAAATCTAAATAGCTCTTTTTCCATCATCAAAAGCAAAATGTTTTTGCATATGCATAAGTAGTCCCAGTAGCTTAATAATTACTACGGTCTTCAATGTAAGCATGTGCATTAGTTTCCTGTAGACAAAGGAGAAGAATAAGTTTAAGTAGGAAGAATGTATGGAATTGTAGTTTAATCTGAATCGCCATGTTTCTTTGAAGCTAGTAGGTTTTCTTCCTGTACATGAGTCTTCCTCATAACTGTTTTAGTGTTTGCATTTGGTTTTTATCGTGGTACAAACGTGGCCCATTCAAAAGCTATTATATTTTATACAGCTTTAAGGTTAGTACTAGTTCTGACAGTATCCAGTATTTTATCCATGGTCTAGAAATTGTATACTAAATCAGTAGGAAGAAGGGTTTATCCAAAGAGTAGTGAAGTTGAGGCAGTTCTGCATTTTTTAAATTTTGTGTGAGTTTTTTTCAGTAAATGCTTTAATTTAAGAGGCTTTGGAAGATAAGTTAAAAAAAATTATTTTTTAAATATTTACAAAGCTTCATAATGATTTGATTTGGCCTGTGGCTCATTTTTCTCATTTAGGGAAAAAACTTGGAAACTCAGCCTGGAGGAAGTCACCTAGATGGTTAGGAGTGGAGATTTGTTTTGGCTTTGCTTTTAATGAAGAATCAACCTAGTTAGTATATGAAAATATCTTAGACAACTCCCTCTAAACAAAAAGATATTTTAACTGAGTAATTTATTTAAAATACTTGGGACATCGGGTCAAGAAAAAGTCTTTGCTTTTAGAGTATTTCAAGACCTTTATAGATTTGAAGTTAACAGTCAGATTGCCATTAAATGTCTGTCCTCTCAAATTAAATTCTGCAAAATTCTGTGTCTAAAAATCTATAACTACTAACGGTTCTCTTGATTAATTTGAAATTATCTATTTGGTAGGAAGGCTGAATATATAATAAAGTCACAAAGTAATAGTGTTTAAACTTTTATAATAGTGCTAGCTAAACTGGTTTTTAATATTGTTCAGCTATGTATGTAATGTACGTTTAAAATTCCTTCCCCTCTTCGCTATTGCATTTTGTTGCTTGCAGTGTGTTGGAAAATTGGTGACTTGGATTTTGCTTCTGACCATGGAGTCCACAAGTACTCTCCTGATCTGTATTCCAGATTGCTTTTTCTTTGTGATTTTTGACTGTCGATGCATAGATGTGTGGAATAAAAGATATCTTCTAGTGTTCATGCTTAGTGTTCATGATAACGAGAATCTGATTTGATACAGATTCTTGAACAGACACAAAGCTAAACTGAATGATGCATGGAGGGATGGGATTAAGAGAGACTTGGAGAGCTGGATTTTTTTGTTTAAACTAGGCATTAGAGATGATGACTTAAGATGGTGCTACTTGAAAAGGAGTGTCTGGATTACTAGTCAAATATTTTCCTGGAAATAACTAATATAAGCACTTTATTGCTTCAGTAACCTTTTATATTGTTAATTTGTATAAAGTGTGTTTGTTAACAACTGTAGCATTTGTGAAATTGCTAAAATTCCCCTCATGCTTCAAAAAAGAAGTTACGGCACAGAGGGATTCTTAGTATTACTGGTAATAAGACCTGTAACTATCAGGAGATATGCTGCTATTCCCTGGGATGCGTCTCTACTATATCAACAGATCCAGCATACAGAGACCTCATGGATTATACATAATTGCTGCCAGATCAATCTTTTTCATTTCATACCTAAAATTTAATACCTGTAGATAGTTTAACCTAAAATTCTGAAATGGAGAACAGTGAAGTTTCAGAAAGGGGGAGTGCATCTAGAGTTAATTTTAAACAGGCTGTTGTACTTCTGGAAGCTAGAAATATAGACATGCTTTTTTCTTAGCTTTACCGTGAAAAAGGAATGGGAGGCCTAAAATAAAAATGCTTATGGTGGTAAGGACTAAAATAGCTCAGATTTTGTTCAATTTTGCTTGTTTTCCAAATTACTGTAGAAGTAACATTTATGATTTTTTTTTTTTACCAGAAAATACTTAGAGGAGATGATATGGCAAAGTCTGATATAATATACTCTGTACTGGCCATAGTGCATCAAACATCATGCTTTCCCTTGAAGTATTAGATGATAGTAAGCCACTGCTTCCAGGTGTTATGTCATTACCATGCTGCACTACCATTCATACCTACTGTTTGTTGCATTGCATTTTAGTTTTATCTAGTTTGATTTTATTTTTAGTTTTAGTTTGCATGTTTTATCACTGTTCATTAGTGTTTTATCGCGTACATTAGTGTTTCATCGCTGTCTACCACAAAAGATAGGTAAGAGTGTGAGTTTTTCAGATGCAAGCTCAGCGTGCACAATTTCTAATAACAGCTGTCTGTAGGAACCGTAGCTAAGAACACTCTATAGCTGAAATTGTGATAGGCTTACCTCGTGCGTCTTGGTCAAGTTCTAGGTCCTTCTTCCCTCTCCATCATGCCACTTCTTATTAATTGTTGCTTTTTGCCTGCAGTATTTTATGTACTATTGGTTGAAGTAGTTATAAACAGATACAAGATCATATTTTTGTTATAGCAAAATAACCTAATTGCTGGATGTCTGTTACAATCATGTTTTCTATTTGTATTTCTCTAAATAATTAGTTTTGTGGTTTGCATTGTTTTAGGTTTTGTTATTTCTGTCAACTCCTTCATGAAACTGTTATAGCTTTTAAAGATTTTTCTGTTATGTACATGTTCCCATTTGGTCCTAAAGATTTTTTTTTATTATTTATTTTTGCTCGGAAGACCTTTTTCTTTTCTGAAAAGCTTATGACAAAAAGATCTTCAACTTTTCCCTGTAGAAAAATATGTTAAGTCTTTTAGGTTTATCATTTACTGCTTTGATATAATCTGTTTATTTAATGAAGATACTCTATGGCTTTACATTTTGAAAAAACATCTTTGCTGGATTTGAATATTGAAGATGTATTCACACTTGGAAATTCCCATTCTAAAACATTGCAATAAGTATTTCTTTTAGTAATCTAATAACTTGAAAGATTTTCTTGAGTAAAATGTAATATGAAACTACCAAATTTGTAGCTTTTAATTTTTCTAAATCGACTACGTTTTCTGTGAACATTGCTTGCTTAAAACTGCTGTAATTCTGCTCTTAAAGAAAGTGTGAGAGTATTTTACTCTTTAAGCACTTGAGTTTGAAGGACTGTATTGATACTACAAATTTCATACTAAACATAACAAGTAGATTCTAAAAAAAAACAAAACCATTCAGTGAAAGATTGAAATTTTGAATAAATTATGGATTAAAGATATATCTGGCTGCTACTTAGTATTTTGTTATTCTCACAAATTGCAGTTCTTAATATTTGCGATAAGATAGCTTGGAGCGAAACTAAAAAAGATTTCTTCAATGACTGATTAAGAAGTCACTGTTAAAATGCAGACTGGTCTGAAGCAAAGTTTGAAAAGTACGTTTTCTTTTTTCCACGATATACGTTGCTGTTATTTTTCATGTTGGTGTTTGTTTTTATGTTGGTGTCTCAATTCTTGCATATGTTTTTCTTTTTGCCATTCTGTCATCTTTTAAAGAGGAATTGTTGTTTTCAGAGTGGCAGAATCAAGGTCACATAATCTTCAATTTTGTATCTATTCCATGTGGGTACTTGACAGAAACATGCACTTAACATAATTTACAGTATCAACTGTATTTACACTGAGCTACATCCTTGGTAAGGGTGTGCTTTAGCATGAATGAGCTGGTAAAGCAATGTCTTGGAACTTTAATACCGAGTTCTCGGAGGGGATTGAATAGCTTGAATATATTTTATTGTGTGCTGTCTTTCCCTAAGTTCTAAAATGTTTTTTTTATTAATTTGTTACATCTATAGGGATGCTTCATTTGGGAACTGCACATACAATCTCACGATCTTGGACTGTTTACAGGGAATAAGTAAGGTAATCATGCCTTTCCTTAGCAAAACAGGTTTAAATTGACTTTTTAAAAAGTGAAGCAAAACACTCTTAAAATACATCAGAAGAAAATCTGGTTTCAAAGCAAGATGCATGTCAGTGAGTAGTGTGCTGTCATGAAGCCTAAGGTACTGAGAACTGTGTTTGAGTAGTGACAAGCGTAGAAGGGAAAAGACGGTTATGTTTCTGCTTGGTTAGCCTTTGATAACTTTCTGTAGCTCACTTTATGAATTAGAATGTGCAAACATCCCAGGCCCCATCTCAGGGTGGCGTTACAGGTAATGCAATATATCTGCTAACAAATCATTTATAAATATAGGTTGATAAAATAACGGTACTTTGGTTTTCCGTGATTTAATCTAAGCACTGTTTTTTGCATTTTTTTGTGGATACTTAACTCCATTTCAGTGTTTGATACCTATTCTTTTCAGAACTGTTTAAAAAGAATTAAAACTAGTGTATCTTACTAGTGTTTTGGTGTGTCATTTAAAAAAGTTTGTCATCTTGCTTGTTAAAGCTCTGCCTTGCATGTGCTGTGGTTTCAAAATACGTATAATAATCAATATAAAAACTATGAATTTATCAAAAATAATTTGGAAAGCATAATTTAAATTGCTAAATTTGTGGTTATGGTCCTGGGGAAAATTAATCTCCAGTGCTGCTTTTTAAAGTATTATTTTACATTTTAATTGTCAACCTGGTGTTACAGTATATACTTGATACTGTAAGCAAAGATCAAATTTTGTTCATCTAATTTCCCAGTGATCTTGATGAGAGGAACAGGTTATATAAATGCTTCTGTACTGACACTTTATAGACTATTTGTAATTCTTAAAAGTATGGCAAAACAAGTGTTTCTTAAAAATTGAAAAAAGGACAGATCAAGCTTAATATTTTTAGTTCTGTGGGGGTGGGAAAGGAGCTGTCAGTTAACAGTAAGACTCTTAATTTGTGTGGCTTTCTACAGATCCTGAAGCTCTATGAAGCAGTCATGATTTATCTGCAACAAACACGTCAAAAGGACTCTGAAAACCAATTTTTCCTCTTCTGTTCCCATAAAATTTATTGAATCTTTGTCCAGTTCACCTACAGAAATAAAGCCGCTTTGAGCAGAAACTGTATGGCTAAATCTAAAGTAAAATCTTAGTCTACCTGAGTAAATTTCATGACTTTGTTGCATATATTACATACACGTCATCCAGGGGGCCTACAAATTCTGGAGTGCAGCCATCTAGCCATGCTTCAATGAAATACGCTTTTCTAGATCTGCCATTCAAAGAAACCTCTCAGTATCTTAGGTTTCATGACAACATCATCTTTTAAATAAATGATTTTAGTTTTGCCTAAAAAGAAAGAAAAATATTTGTAGCAAAAAGTGGCGAACACGATTGTTTTCTCAAACATAGATATATGGTCCTTTTTTAACACACCTTAATCATAGAATGTTGTTCAATGTCTCTACTTTCCAGAATGTGTTAGATTCAGTATAAATATATGCTGCAGAAATGTATATCATCAATTCTTTGGAAGAAAGTTGTGATATCGATTGCTTATTCATAAAATTGTTTTTAATATACTGTTGTATACAAATCTTTAGTACAAAATTGACTTAAGTAATAGCACAGGAATCAAATACAAAACTTAATTTCTTTCGATCATTTAATAAATCTTGTCTACCATAATCTTGTTAACTTCATTCTATCAATGGAATGCATTGAGAGAAGTATTAACAAATCACAAAATACAGGTTATACATACTACTTCTATCTGTATAAGATTTTTGCCTGGGTATTGTGGTAATAAAATCAGAGTGTCATATTAAATACAGAAAAGCAATAAACTTTTTGTGCATTTTGGTCATAAAATATAGAACGTTAAATATATTCAGCACAGAAATTATCAAATGACTATATGACAAAAAGGGAATTACTTTTTCTCATCTGCCTTAAAGAAAAAAAAAAGCATAGGAGTGTGTGGAGACTCAGTTTTAAGGTTTAAGTGATATGCAACAAACTTATGTCACATCATAATGCCTTTGAAGGGGAAATAATGAACCTGATGTTTTTGGACATTGTTAAAGTTTTTGTTGTCTGTGTTGTTCATCTGTGCAAAATTGAATGTTGTCTTAACACAGAGACTTCAGCAAGCCAAAAGCACAAACGTTTAGTGATTTAGTTTTAATTTTTAAGAACAGCATTAGAAAATGAGATCATAAATCATATTTAAGAATGAACTGACACCTTGTTGCCTTTTAGGCCTTACAGCATGGATTTTTTGACTTTAAGACATTTGATGTGGATGAATATGAACACTATGAGGTTTGTACACTTAATGAGTTTAATGTGTCTGGTTTGCCTTAAAATAAGTTAGAATACCTGGTATCCCACAAGTTTAAAAAATACTGGAAAAACATTTTAATTCAAGTAAAACTTAGTCTTTGTATGTACAGTAAGTACATGAAACCACAACACAGTTCCCTTGGTTAGGAGGTAATCGTTGGAAGCCTACAGATATCTGAAACTGTATTCTGTCTGAACAATATGCACGATGACTATCGTTACAATGTGATGCACTGAAATTGCAAGAAATCTGTTTTCTCATCGCCTTCCTGGCTTCTGGGACTGCTTTCATGCTTTCCCATTCTTCTTCCAGGATATGGCTCCAAGTCTCTCGGCTGACCCACACAATCTGTGTTTTCTTTCAACACGTGTGGAACAGCTTCTTGAGATGCTATTAGTTCTAGGTATATGATAAATTTTTGTATAGCCATATAGATTAAGCACGTTCTGAGCTCACTTGTTTTTGTATCAGTGCATTATATGGGGATTCTAGTAATTAAAATACATTTAAAATATTTCCCTAATGAAGTCAGAAAGCTAAAATGTCATTCATTTTTCTGCCACTACAAGTTAAGAATAGATGTGCTGGGTGGCTCTGGATTCCTTCAGGACTTTATTCTGTAATTTAAAATGTAAACTGTAAAATGTAAACTGTGTAAGTTCTTCTCATCTCTATCTTCTAGTAGTAGACAGTCATCTCAAGCAATATTGCTGCAGAGAATCTTTGAAATATGCTCTTGCTGCACCTGTGAGCTGTGCTGTGTCCAGAGGAAATTCCAGGCCCAAAACGTATATCCAGATTAGTTGGGTGTTTTTGTCTAATATTTTCACTCAAAAGAAAGAAGAGGGTTTTTAATGAAGACGGTGACAATGTAGTTGTATCGGAAGTTATTTTTGGAGCTATTACTCTTGCTATTGCATTGGTTAGGGAGAAAGATTTATAGACTAGAGGTGTACTAAATGTTTGAATATATATTCAACTCTCTTTTTAGAGTTCAGAGCATTAGCATAGCTTGAGAAATTAGTGTAGCCTTTGATGAACTACTTAGTTTTAGCTTAATCTGTGTATAACAGTAAAATTTGTTCTAAAAACGAATGGTGGGTGGAAACTCTTAGGAACGTGTATACGTAGTATACAATGAGCTGCCTGAAAAGAAAGTATTAGAACAATTGACTAAAGCTGTATACCTAACAGCCCCGTAAGCTTATTTGATGCTTAACGGCGTTTTACATTTCTGTGAATGAATCCTGCTCGCTGAGTTTGTGAGAACTTGGAATCCTCATTAATTTTTTTTTGTCTATTCTTTGTGTGTCTTCTACTGTTTTATGTATGATGGTTAGCTTTGTATTTTAGATAAGTACTGTGTCGTGTTTCTAGAACTTTAAATGTTCCATCTTTTTGCTATGTTAGATGTTCAGATGTATAGTTGTGTGGAGAAAAGTTGCATAAGATTTAAAAGGAACAGGCTAATGGAAATTCAGTTTCATCTATAAACTATAGAGTTCTTCAATCCCACTGCACTATCAAGGCAGCTAATTCCCCTTTTGTTAATCAAGTTCTCAATTTGCTACAGTGATGTTTGCATATAGTGCTGAATATACATATAGTTCAGAGTGGTTAAAATTAAAATTCTTCACAAAAAGCTGTGCACTACAAAGAACTAATTAACTTACAGATAAAACTGGTAATGCAAATATTAAAGTAATTCTGATGGATTGAACAGAATTTCTTTAATAAAGGGAGTAGAGGTGCTGTGATACTGAGATTGTAGTCTGGAATAGAAATTTGTGTGTTGTGAGGAGCGGTCCTGACTTGGCAGTAAGAATCATTTCACTAGTCCTTACGCAAGCTTGTTAACTTACTGGAGTTTTTGCTGTGTGAGGATATTTGGAGCAAGCCTAATGGGGTTAGCTAAGCAAACAGTTGGTGAATTGATTACAGTAATGCCCATTATCAGAACCTTTCACTCATTAAGATGTTTTGATGAGCTGAGAGCAAAAAACACAAGCTTCATAATGCAGTTGAACTGAATGCCATGTCCTTAAAAGTCATGCTGACAATAATTGCATTGCCAATGGGCAGTCTTCATTTAAAAAAAAGGCATTCTTCAGTTTGATCAATAAAAGAATTCATAGAACCTTTCTGAAGTCATTTTTACAAAGAGATGCAAAACCTCAATTTTTTTTTATTTTTTATTTTGATCTATATTTTGCTTCTATGATTGCTAGCTCATTAGAGTTATGCCAATGTATGAATTTCAGTTTCTACAGAGAAAGGATAATTGTTTTTGAAGGCTAATTGTTCTTTTTAATTTGTTTTCCATTAATTGGCTTTTTAGTGCCTACTTCCCAGTGCCTAACAGGGAAGCGTTTTTCCATATTCTTTGACTAAAATACACAACAATGCTACTGTTTGCCAGCAATATTATATATAGGTGTCTTTAAAACCCCTAGCCCTGTACGGGACAAATACCTTAGATATAGGATCTGCTTTTATTTGAAAAACTTTAGCAAAATTTGTCATGGCTTTGTTTTATTAAGAGATTTCTGAGAAACAGCTTATGTTTAGTTCCTATTTAGCTTATAAATATAGGACAAAGTTATATTTGAAGTGTTTTAATGCAGCAAGAACATAGTAAAAAAAAAAAAAAACAAACAAACAAAAAAAACATAAGGAACAAACTCATTTTTTTAAACTTGTATCGAGAGATATTAAAATGTTTTTCTTGCATTTTTTTCTAGCGAGTAGAAAATGGTGACTTCAACTGGATTGTTCCAGGAAAATTTCTGGCATTTAGTGGACCACACCCAAAAAGCAAACTTGAAAATGGTATGGTTCAGGGTTTTAAAGTGCATGTTTTAGTGCTATTCTTTGAACGTTTTTTGTAGCATGTTAAACATATGTAGCAAATGAGCAAAAGATCATAAATGTTTATATATTAATTTTCTTCAGAAATAATCATGCAGTGAACATTTTGTATGCAGTCATAGAACTTAATTTCAAAGGTCTCTTCTAACAGTCAGTGATTTCCATTCAGAGAAAAATGCCAGAAAAATTCAGGTACTTATCTTCTGGAAACTGACACCTGATAGGATAAGTATGCAGAATTAGAGGTGAGTTGCATAAAGTAAAGGAAGACTGTATTAAGGGTTTTGTAACAAAGGCAAGGAAAGTCTTTAAAAAGAAGCTTGTCTTTCCTACTTGGGATAATGGAAAGAACATAAGTAATTCTAATGAACATATGTAATTCTAATGGAATATAAAAGAGAAGCTTGACTGAGAAGTAGAGATTTAGTCCAGCTAAAAGGAAAATCAGTCATATTTCTTGCTTAACTTAATCAAAATCTAGGGAGACAATATTTTGGTTGGTTTGGATTTTCCCCTAGTCACTGTTAGAGTCACTTCTTGCAGAACATCTTCAAAAATAATCTAAATTATTCTGTAGAATCTGGAAAACTTGTTAGTTTTTAACATGTATATAACTGAAATACTATTAAATGAACACTAATGCTTACAATCCAGTTATGACAGTAAGTACACATTACAAAGCTACATGTTTCTCATTATGCTCTGAGTCTAATTGCATTTACCAATGCATATATGACTTGTAGAAATAAATGTCCCATGAAATGTCTCAAACCTGTTTGATCTAGGGGAAAGTTAGATCTAGTAATGCTGTTGTATTGGTGGGGATATACTGTGGACTAATTTCACCTGCACCTTTTCTGCAGTTTTACACTACTTACTACCTAGGCATCTGATATTTAAAAATGTTCGATCCAGGAATGTGTGTAGATATCAAGTAGCTTAATTTTTGAGTGTAATTGACATGGAGGGAAGTAACTGTAAACCTATTTAAGAATCAGAAAAAAATACATGGGCTGAGGTGAAATCTAGCATAAATTAGCAGGAAACTTATCAAGAAGGAGCTGGGAAAAGAAAGTAGTTGGCAGATTAAAGGTAAAGGAGAAGTAAACTAAATACAAATTTGATGAGAACGTCACTTAATCCTTTCTTTTCTCTCTACCTTTATGAATGTTTCATCTAGAGGATCATATTGTGTCTCAATTGAATCAAGGCAATAAAGCTTTTTTTCATTACAGTGAAGCATAATTTTTTCTGGCACTACTTTACCCTTGACTACTCCTCTTGTCCATAATGTAGATCACCAATCTGTTTTCCTCATAAACGCAATTTGTCCTATTAAAGCATGTTTTATTCTTACGATAAAGAGCTCTGAAATGCTAAATTCATATATGTAGTTAGCTTTCAAATATCTGTAAATCTCTACAAGTAGAGGGGAATGGGCTAAACAAGAAGCAGTACAGTGTTTCAAAAATGCTGTGCTTTATTTTTTTCTGATTTCTTTTAATTATAGTGGTCTTCATGAGCATTTTGTAGACGTTTTTGGTATCAACAACTTTCTGTATTATTCTGAATAAAATATTAAGAAGTATTAGCATGTTTACTAGTCAAAAAAATTTAGAATGATTTTGACTAGCAGGACACTGAACTTCATTCTCATAAAACAGTTGATGCAACACACTTTGCTTTATTTGTTTTTTATAGGTTATCCTCTTCATGCACCTGAAGCCTACTTTCCCTATTTCAGGAAACATAATGTCACATCAATCATAAGGCTAAACAAAAAAATTTATGAGGCAAAACGTTTTACTGATGCTGGCTTTGAGCATTATGACTTGTTCTTCATAGACGGAAGCACACCAAGCGACAGTATAGTTCAGAGGTTCCTGAACATTTGTGAGAATGCTGGCGGTGCTATTGCTGTACATTGTAAAGGTATGTGTGCTTATTTATTTCTCATACTGAAGTTCAAAATAAGTATAAATGCGTAGAATTTATTTCATTTTAAAAAAACGATAAAACCCTGAAAAATAACCTATTCTTGTGAAAGTAATATTGCTTTATAATTTGACTAAATATGCAACAAATGCCAAATATTTTCATGTGCATATTAAGTTCTTTCAGCCTACACTACAGCTTACAGAAACTGACAAACTGTTGTTCATTGTTCTGTGTTTTTTTTTTCTTTTATTATCACTTGAAGGCATGAGTTTTAGTGAATGCAGACTTCTCTTTTGCATTATTCTTTCACAGTTAGCATTATACTAATCTGCTAGGAAATGCCAAAGACTGAAAGGGTTTCTTTGTGCTTTTGGGACTGTCATTCTACATTTTTCTGTGGAGCATAACTTCTACATTTCAAGTTAATGTGAGTTATTGTGATGCCAGTATTTCAAACCAGGCTATGTCAGCATATCAGCTAGAAAATATACAGAACATGCTTAGTCAAGAAGGATTAACAAAGGCTCTGAAGGGTTCATCTTGATGTACGTTTAAAGAATCGTGTAAGGACATTGTGGAGACAAATGTCTTGCTGATCTGAAACAATAATAGTGCTATTCAATCAATGTTGTTGTGTTGTGTTTTTTTTTCCCCCATGAGCACTAAAAATGCACATCAGGTAAACAAGGTTATTTGCCAGCAACTTGTTGGTGTGGCAGAATTATATGCTGTTCAATACATACCGCTTTTTATATAGATAGTTCACTTCACCAAATACAGGGGAAGAACAACTCTAGGCACCAGTATGTGCTGGGACGCACCTGGCTGTGGACAGCAACTTTGCAGAAAAGGACCTAGGAGTCCTGGTGGACACCAAGTTGAACAAGTCAGCACTGTGCCCTTACCACTAAGAAGGCGAACAGTATTCTTGGCTGGCAAAATATTGCCGGCAGTCAAGAGAGGTGATCCTTCTACTCAGCATTGGTGAGGCGTCACCTGAAGTGCTGTGTCCAATTCTGGGCTCCTCGGTATGAGACAGGCATGGACTTACTAGAAATGGTCCAACATAGGGCCTGATCAAAGGACTGGAGCACTTCCACTCTGAAGAGTGGGTTGGGACCATTCAGCCTGAAAATGAGGAGGCTTAAAGGGGTGGGGGAGGTCTATAAATATCTGAAGGTACAAAGGTATCTAGATATGCTTATTTAACTAGTTTTGCAAGTACAAAATCCAGCTTGGTCACAGTTTTCTTAAATCTCAACCTTTAAAAAAATGTTTAAGGTAGAAGTGCATGAGGGAGAAGAGTGATGATCAGTTGCATGTTTTCTTAAAGATGTTTTTTTTGTAAATATGGTATACTAATTCATATATGTACAGCACTGAAATCCAATAATATGGCAAACAGGATACTGAATCAGAAATTTTCTTCAAATATTAAAGTGGTAAACAACATTATTAAAAAGTTGTCTTATATCTTATACTTGAATTTGATAATTAGGAAATGCTCATGACTTTATATGTAATATTTGTGTTTCTTTAGCTGGCCTGGGGAGAACAGGAACACTGATTGCCTGCTACATAATGAAACACTATAGATTCACGCATGCTGAAGCCATTGCTTGGATAAGAATATGTCGACCAGGCTCTATTATAGGACCTCAGCAACACTTCTTGGAAGAGTATGTGTATTTGATTTGCTACTAAGAATTCACTGCTTTTCTACATCCTTATTCTACATCCTTATCCATCTTGAGCTATTGTTTAGGATCTATTTTCTGTCTTCTAATATTGTATGTTACTGCCTGTTGTAATATATTTAAGTTGAAATTAATTTGAGGTTGAAGTAGAACTTACTTGTTAGCAATCATCTTCTCTGGAGCGCTGTGCATTTTGTTGCCTTCAGGGGCAGAGGGTCTCAAGACTGCATATTTGTGTTCTGGGGAACTTAGGAGATAAAGACAAACACATTGGCAGTATAAATTCCAGGTGTAGATGTAAGATTAAATCAACAATAAAGATTTATTAAAATGTTAATATAGAAAATATATACTTTATATACTTCAAGCCTATGGTGACACTTGAAACTTGCCATACTAATAATTGAATCATTATTTTTCTTTATTGTAACTAAGGATTAAATAAGTATGTGGTGGACAACTTATTCTCTCTGTCAGATTCCTGGCATAATGTATGAACATTTCTGACCTGGAGCTAATGTAGTTGTTAGCAAAACATAATTGTATGGTTTTAAGATGGCTCCTTCTCAAATTTGACTATATAATTTATTTTGAAAACACGTTGTATACAGGTAATTTGAATGGGAGATTCAAGGTTTGGTCCTGACTGGGTCTGACTGGAAATAGTACAATTACCCTGGCTTCAGTGATGTTGTTTTAGGTTTAATTTCTTAGTGACTTCTGTGTTGAATTACTACTGTAGTAGTCATGCTGGTATTTCTGAGGTTATCCCTTCTGATGTTTAGCTGAAGGCATTTTCATTCTTATGAGGAAAAGATGCTGTATAAATACAGTAAAACATTATCTGACCTTGCATCTAAAATACGATACCAGAGAAGGAAGTGTTACTGTAATTCCTAACAGAAATGGAACATGAATTAGGATTCCTATTTACGTTCTACTCCTTGGAATGGGTACTCATTTATTTGAGAAATAGCCCACCATTGTTCAAAATACTGTAAATCACAAACTTTCATGAACTACAAGTGCTCACTGAAGACAGATCAATTTTTTCCACACCGTGCTGATCCTTGGTTGATGAATGTTTAAAAATAACTTCCACAAAACATCAAGAATAAGAGAGGAAGATACTAGGTGATTAGTAAGTGCTGTTCACTTGAAGAACGAGAAATACAGTAACTAAGTCTCTTCTGCAGTGGCCTTGAAATACGTGGTTTGATTTTGTAGATAGCCAAAGATCTTTCAGATCTTTTTAATTAGTATCTATATCTTTTATATCCAAAAGTTGTATTGGTCAGTGGGAATTTTCTATTGTCCTAATGGCAATAGATACCTGTTTTGATATTCAGACAAAATTCAAGTGATATCACCAGTAGCCATTCAAGTGATATCACCAGGGGAATGAGGAGGAAGAAGCTAACATCAATTTTATCAGTCTAGTATGAAAAGTCTTGGTCTTAGGACTGCAAAATTGTATCTGACAAAAAGGTTAAATCTTACAGATTTGCTCTCCCAGCCTTCACAGATGTCAAAACTTCATCTCTTTAGGTCCTTTGACGTTTATCGAAGGAGGTTTTGAATCGTTTTTTTTTTTGTTTGTTTTGAGGAGAAAAAAAAATCACTTGGGTAGGAGGGTATCAAATGAGTTTGCTACTGTCAATTCAATTAATCTTGAAAGACTTCAAAGGTATTCAAATTCAAGCACACGTTAGGCTACTTTTGTTAGGTGGATTTAGTGGTTTTGTGTGCTTTCCCCCCACCCCCCTGACACACTTTGTTTTCTTGGGATGTAGTAAAATCTTTCAGGAAGTGTTTACCTTTCCCATTCGTTATTGTGCAAGCTTGGGCAATTGGCTCAGGCTACTTGGTTCTTAAGCTTTACCTTAACATTCTGTTTTCAGAGAAAATTTTCCGGTGAAATTATCTTCTCAGACTATTTACTGTTCAGTTCTTAGAATTTAATTTTGTTATGATAATACGTAATAGGATCTCAGTTCTTGAATTGGAACTTCTATGTATAGAAGCATGACAGGTATCTATCCAGCAAAAGTGTGCTAAGCCCAAGTACATAGCAATTAAATGATTATTTTTGCCACCTGTCTAAAGAATATAATCTTGTATTTTCTGAAAGTTGCTCCTAAACTCCTGTTAAACTTTATGTGATTATGACCACTTGCTGCACAATACCCATATACACAAAACTTAACGCTGATAGTAAGTTAAAGTGTGGTGTCATCATTTATTCTACCCATTATGTATATAAAAGAATTAATTCATATGATTTTTTAAAAGGCTTTTAAGAGCCTTTAAGTGCTATGGCAATTCATTTAGTTAATCTCTTTTACTGTTAGGATTTTGTAAAACGAAGTTTTAGTAGTATAATATTTCTTTGATGGCTACAGACTTGTTTAGAGATTGTTTCTTTTTTATTTTTTTAACCATCAAAGATTTTTTTTAGTGATAAAATGTGCAGATTATTTTCAGTTGAAGATGCACAGAGGATTCAAATGTTGTCAATCTATAAAAGTAGCATGTTTCCATATTGTTTTTATCTCTGTGCAAATTTATTGATATTAATTTATTTGTTTTGAATCCAAAAGGAAGCAAGCAATGTTGTGGCTGGAGGGAGATCTCATCCAATCCAAACAGAAACAACGAGTAGTTGATGGAAACATTAACAGAGTTCTTTGTGGCTTGAGTGATATGTCAATCAGTGACAGTTTGAACAAAGTACAAGACCTGGATCAATATGGGGAGGTAAGTGTTCATAAGAAGAATTTCAAATAAGCAGAGATAGAACTGATCATTATAAGTAGCTATAGATCACTTTTATGTTTTTTTTGTTTTTTTTTTTGTTTTTTTTACATATGTGACAATCAAAAACAAAAAACTTGGATCATATTTAAAACTCTTTGTGAAATATATGTAAAAGTGTAGGTCACTTCTGATCTCTTATACTTCAGGAAGGTTTGTGTAATTTCAGAGAAGTCTTCCACAGTTTTCAGTTGTGATTTTTTTTTTTTTGTTTTGTTTTTGAAATCATATGGGATAAATTTTCCTAATGGAAATCTACTTATTTCAAGCTTCTAGCTGATAACGCATGAGTGTATAGATGTCCATCCCTTTATTGCAGTGTTGTGGATTAGTGCTGTTATGTGTACATTTGGATAAGGATCTTATTTATTGTGAGGAGAGGTGTGAAGTGTCAGCTAAAGTGAACATATTTCTTCTTCTGAACTAGTAGAAACTTAAAACTGTTAATAATAGTTATGGAGGAAAGAGTTGGAATTCAGGTACTATAAAAACAGACTTATTTAAATACATGGTGGCATTAGATTCAAGCATCCTGAACTGATTTTGAGGTTAGATTGTGCATTTGTACAACGACACATTGTATTCACTGGAACTGTACAACAGTAGCATAGTGCCCCATGAATGCATAAGATTGTAAAATAGCCTTTTAAATGTTAATCTTTGTAAAGGAGATGTTCATTAGTTTTAAACTACATTGCTCTTAAAAATGTTGTATATTTCTTTGCTTGCATATTTTGTTTCACAGAATGAATTTGAAGACAAAGCAGGTGCAGAAGGAAAGAATGGCATGACACAGGGAGATAAGCTTCATGCCTTAAAAAGTCGGAGAAGGCCATGCTCTACTACAACTGGAGCTCTGAGGTATTTAAATAATTCTGTGGTAATTGGCAATTTTAAATTCACTCTATGCTATCAGATCTTTATAGAAAGTGTACCGTCTTGTTTAAGCAGTGGTACTAGTTGTGCCACTTCTGTGGTGGAAATTTGTGCGTGTATTAGTTGCATATTTATTTTATTAATTTGTTCTTTTATTTTCTGTCTTCCTGTTCAGGATAACTACTAACTTTTTAGCAGCAAAAATAAAGCAGAAAATTAGTTCAAAACCTTCATTCTTATGTCTATGTAGCATTTTAAAACTTGTCCCTAACAAAAATACTTCTTCATTTCTGTAGTTTTTCTTTCTTTTCTTATTATATGAATTTTGAATCTTTTAGGGTCTGTAAAAATGTAAAGTTTGGAATTAAAACTGCAGTTTCTTAATACTAAGTGATCTCTGCTGTTTAAATTAAAATTAAGTTAGTTTCATATTTTAAAGCCTGTGTGAAATATGCAAGTATACTTGAAATAAATTAGCCTTTGATTTTTAAAATGTTGTCTTTTGTTTCTTTAGGCTGCAAGAAATGAAACTGCACACCAGGTCCCTATCTCAACCTTTCAGGTATTAACCTTAAGAAATTATCTAACATATTCCATTATAGTTCTAAATGTATACCGCTTTAGTCTTCTGTATTCAGTGTTTTGAGTTATGCGTATCGCATCGATTGATTAGCAGTTTCAGACTTGTGAGAGATGGCAGGGAACAAACTTTTTAAAGCAGCTGCAAATAGCAAAAAAATAATAATAAAAAAAAAAAGTAGTTAAGCAGAGGGATACAGCTGTACTTTGGGGATACCTTGAATTCTCCTTAATAACTAGTACATACAAGTAATTTCTTCCGTCATATTTTCTGATACCCATGCTGTTATGCAGTGAAGGTTGGATAGTTAACTCATAACCCATTCATTTCTGTAAAAATAAATACTTGTCTAAAAAACCTGAATCAGCTAAATGTTGCCTGTGTATCACAAGTTGCGGTCTGTGTGGTTCTTGTAGATGGACTAGAGACTATACAATCAATACTCCTATCAGAAGATGTACCGGATGAATATTGAGTTTTAGTACCTTCTGATGGTTTAAAATAGGACACTGTACCTTTTACTACAAATAAGTACTTCCCAGAAGTTTCTGTGGATCCAAGAAAGCCAACAGTTTCATTTTCATAAATGTTTTTCATTTATGACACGTACTGAAATTGAAACAGTACTAACAGTTCCCCTCTAAAGAAAAGAAAACCTAGAATAAAAATTGACTTAACTTTAAGAGTACAGGAATATTAGATCTAAGTGTTAGACTTTTGTAAACACTGCACTTTTTTTTTTTACCATTGCATTTAAAGTACACTATGTAAGACATAGTATTTGTCATTATAAAGCATTAATATGAAAAAGAACACATTACCTTCAGTTTTATTGCAGCCTGGATTTTTGAGATAGATTACTGAGGTGTCTAACTTCAGAGACTTCTGTTTATATGTTTTGTGTGTGTGGAAGTAAAGCTGTTTCTGCTCTGTCATTCCTTCTGTGCTTGTAGTTGGAGACTTGTACCCAAGGCCTTAGGAACTGATCATAATTATACCCCCTTGGTCTAACAATGGAGAGAATTTCATATTACTGCTAGGCTCTTCATTTACTAATTTTTATTAAACTAAAGTATTATTTGTCATTGCAAATTTGACACAAAATATTGAGGTGAAAAGTAGCCTATAACTATATAATATGGTATAGCAGGAGAAAAACACCTTAAGCATTTCTCAAACCAGGCAAATCATTTGCTGTTGAGTTCTCAGTACATCTTGAGATGACTACTTCTGAAAAAACTGGTCTTATGTATTGAAAGACTATGTGTTTGGGATGTGCATTTCAATTATAATAATCTTACTTCTCACTAAAACTCCACTACTTCTAGACTGAATACTTCAGGCAGCACCGAAGGATCCATGTCTCCACTGAAGGCCTCCAAAGTCATGGCAGTTAATTTACCGTCTGCAGAAAGAATAAGCAGATTCACCGCATCCTCAGGCTCTAACCTTAAAAGGTTTTTTTTATTTCTCATTTTGGTACAAATACTTATTATATATTACAGTGGTTTTCAACAGATAGGCAGTCTATGAAGGACTTGCTGTTCTTGGGTATGAGAATGCTTACATTTACTTACAAAATTATTTGCTGTTCCACTAGCCAAACTTTAGTTGCCTACAGATGGGGAGAAAAAAAAAACAAACAACCCTGCCTCAAACACACACAAAAACAATACCGGGGTGAGTTTAGGGAGAATTGTGTCAATTCAGAAACAGTATTATGTTGCTCATTTTTTTAATATTCATCTGAATTTATAGGAGCTTTGCAACTGTTCCTATAAATCTGCATATTATTAATCTCAGAAAAATACTGAGTGGTAATTGAAATGATTTTTATGAACCCTTGATTCATTGCTATTCAATTCCATTATTACTACTGTACTAAGTAATTATAGATGTCAAATTAAATATATAATGATGCATTTTTCACAACTTCTGGGCACAACTATTTACTTTTAAAACAACTAAATCAGAGATATGTCTTGACATCTTATTGTTATTGTTAGTCTCAAATTTTATCATATTCCTTCCTGGTTACTTGAAGACTTTTATCACACTACTACCTCTAAGAAACAGAAGAGGAGTTCCTAAACTTACATGTAGACAAAGTATGTTAGTGTAGGTCAGCGACTGCCTCAACCTTTTAACACAATCTCTTGCATGCGTGCGTGATTTGACAGAGGTGAAAGCTGACAGTGGCTTGAGTAAATGAAGTATGGGAACTCCTAGCAGAGAATTCTGTTTTTAGTTAATTTCACCTGTAGAGAAGATGAAGTTGTGTGCACATTAATTGTTTCAGAATGGTCCATATTATTCACCTAATGTCTTCTGAATTGTCTGTTATGTGTACGTACTACATACATTGTGTATATTTTTCCCCCCATGTGTTCTCCATTCAGCGTTTCCATAAACTCCAGACTAGCCAGTTCCCTAGGGAACCTGTATGCTGCTTCAGATGATGATGAGACCAAAATGACATCATCGTCCTCTAGGACAGGTTTTTCTGTAAGCCAAATCTCCAGCCACTTGAATGGCAGCTTGCAGCTGCCTCGCAGAAATAACCATGAACTGAACAACAACTTGTACAACAGAAACAGCAGTAGTGGCAACAACCTGAGCAGCCAAACCAGTTTTCACAGCGCCGTGACAGATGAGTACGCATCAACGCTCCTTTATGGGCCTTACAGCTCCTCAAGCACAATACCAGAGTCGATCAATTCCTGTAAGTTCAGTCACAACTCTTTCAGGCTCATGACCGCTGCTGATCTTCCTTGCTTCTGTGAGCAAAGCTGTTGTTAAAAAAAAAAAAAAAAGTAATCTTAAACTCTTAAACTAGCTTAATTTTCTGACTTCCTTTAATATTTTTCAACAGCATTTTGTCTGTTGCCTTTTTAAGTAACTATCATTTCAGCTGCTTTTTTCTGCTTTTTTCTAGCATCTAGATCATGGAGGTTTTATAAAAAATAAATCAATACTGAACTTAAGCTAGTACCTTTCTTGATACCTTTTTTATGGACCTTCGTCCCCTTTAGATTTTCATTTCAAATTATCCATAATATAGTTTATAAGTTTATTATGCATCTTAATCTTTAGGCAAAAATAGATTTAAAGAAACTTTTGTATTGTATGTGTCATACTAAATGGAAGATCGTACATTCTTAAGGATAGGATTCCTTTAAAAGATGAGTGTGCTTGACTTGAAACTGAAGTCCTCTTCTAACATTAAATGAAAAATGTTTTAGGGTGATATATTTCTGATGGTCTTAACATTTTAGTTTTCAGACCTCTACAACTTTGCTGCCTTGGGTTTATTTTGTGCCATTTTTCTGTGTGAAAGAGTATGTATAAAGAGGATACATGAATAAATTAGTGCAACTTGAAAGTGATGCTGTACGAAATGTAGAGAAGAGAGACTACAGAAACTTCACTTGTGGAATCAGAAATAAATTCAGCTACGGAATGTCAATTTCAGGGAAAAAAAATAAGCATTTAAAAAACAATTTAATATATCTGATTTCCAAAGATTTGATATCATACTAATTATTAAAATTACTGCACTGTACTTAATGGAATATATTGCCTATAATTAATTGAACCCATCAGCCTCCGTTTATTACTGACACTTCATATTTTTCATTTTTCAGCCACTGGAAATAAAATGAACTTCATGTATAATTAACTTGAGAATATCGCACCTTTCCTTTCTGTTTCCTTACCACTGACACATTATTTGTTGCAGTACAACTAAAGTTTTAGTGTTATACCTGCTACTGTTTTTCAGTGTGGCAAGTCCCCCGCCTTAAAACAGGCGATACAAACCTTGCATGCTATTAGGACATCAGCATAAAAGGTCATTTATGGGTTGTGTTGTGCTCTTTTTTTTTTTTTTTCCTGAAGTGAGAGACCAATCTTCTCATTAACAGCTGGTATATTTAAGTATATACACTTACAGGTCAGAAGCCACATGTTTATAGCTTGGTATATGAGTTGCACTGTATGAGGATAAGCAACTATAGGAAATGCGTTTTCGCTGTTTCATTGTGGAATTAATGTGTGGGAGGGACTGAAACCTAGCTAGTATGAAAAGTATTTTGAAAACAAAGCTGCTGTGAGGGAACTTGTTACCTCTTAGGTGTTTTGTTAGTACTTTGATGGATGCTTGCATTTGAAAAGTAGAGTTGTTGTGCTTGGATGTGCTTCTTATCCACTGCAGCTTATCTGCAAATAAGTGTTAATATTAGGATCACTGAGTGATCTGTATTGAGTTTAAACAGTATTGCAGCATTGCAATAAGCATTGGCAGTAACTTATGTCCTAGGGACTTCTTGAATACTACCACATTCTTTTCAGTTACCTGAAGTTATTTTACCTCTTTAAATTGGTACTATTTTCACCTGTTACATAGGATCTTATGAGGCAAACTATACATAACTGAGATTTGTTTCAAGTTGGGTGCAGAAACCATCCTAGTAACTTTTATAAGGAAACCACTTCTAGAACAACAGAACTGTTTTAGTTCAAGCTACTAGTTTGGTTGAATTCTTCCAGGCACAGAGATGAAAAGGGAAGATGAAAAGCTGTACAGCAAACTGAGGATATTTGACTTGAGACACAGCCAGGAGTATTTCACTTGTTCATAAATTCTGAGGATTCTAGAAAGTCAGCCTTTCTTGGTGATCTCAGTTTTGTATTCAATATGCTTACAGAAATTCAATTCCCAGAAGAGGATAACTGGCAGAGGCTCCAGCTGTGTATAGTGGAAAAAAAGTCAGTACACAAAGAAAGGTAGAGAGCAATCACTAATTCAAATATCTAAGTGACAAAGCATCTCATTTTTGGATTTCTCGCCTTCAATAACATTCAATATTGTCACATTTAAATAAATTTGAACAATAATTCCTGGTAAGGTCAATCCATTCCTTTAACAGAATAGTACAATAAGAAGTACCTAGTAATAGTACAGTAGTGTACCTTGTGTAACTGATATGCTGCCAGAAGGAATTCTTTGTTTTTAGCCATATCTTAGTTACAGCTACATACTACACATTAATATATAAACCTACATGGAGAGCCCTAAGGGGTAGAGTTGCTTTACACCAGTAACATGAAATTATCATGAAAAATAAGTTGCCGTTATTCATAATAGCTCTGGTTAGTTACAAGAGTACCAAATAGTAATACAAACCATTCCAGGAACAACAGACACACTTCTTCAAACAGCTAAAGCTTTAGAGGTTGAATAAAAATACTACATACTAAAAATTTGTAACTGTCATCTCCTTTGGAAAGGTTGTTGCTTTATGCTACAAGAAAAGCAAAGTTGGTGGGCTTGCCCCTTAAGCATAGGCTTAGAAATTAAGTAATGTAGTAATGTAGTAAAACCTTTCAGCAGTTCTTGGCTTAATACCGTTTATTGATGAGGAGTAGAGGTTATACAGTCAAATATCTAATCCTTGCATACTTGTTTGTCTGGGAGTGAGTCTCAAATTTACTGGCTAACACGGATCCTACTTGATATTGGTTTATTTTGAAGACTATTTATTTTGATAGTTGGTCCCACTACTGGAAGACAGTCACACTTAAAACCTTTAATCTGAAACTTGATACATCTCTTTATTATAGTCCTTTAGCTTATTTTCCTGTCATGAAGATATTTCATGCTATCTATCTCAGTTTTGTTGTCTTTGGGTAAGTAGAACTCTTTGCACATATGACACTGGCTCAAACATCCTTTTGGATAATGTTAGAATCCTTTACAGTTTTTTGATTTTTTTTTTTTCAGAAAGTAGAGGTAGCACTGTCATCTTTCAGGTGCAGAAAGCTTCTACCTAAGAAAGCTTCTACCTAATGCCATCCTGGTTATATATTCAAAGTTTGCATTAGCTCCTTTAAATGTAATGCACTGGAAGTTCAGGGGGATGGGGAGTTCTTGCTATCCAAGATACTGACGGTCATAGTTTAATGTCCTGCATTCCTTGTTCTTTTTTGTAGAACTCTGTATTGAGTTGAATAAAAACACATTTTTTTTTCCCCTCTTCATCCTGGAAACAATTTGTGAAGCACAGAAGATTGTTGTCTTACCTGGATGTCACTGGTTGAAGTAATATTTTGCTTGTGGGTGATATTCATCAGCAGTCATAAACTCATGAGCAAAATATGGAGTAACATGAAGCCTTATCACCTGTTCTGGCAGAATTCTGTTAAAAATAGAATTTTGTTTAATGATTTCCACTTCACTGCTTTAAATGCTGAAATTACTTGAAGTCTTGTCAGCCAAACCTTAGCCTTGATGCAGTAAGTGCTTGTATTACATTGCACTTTTTTCTAATTGGTGCACATCAGATAATGTACCTGACAGAATTCTATTACATATACCAATAGTTATGTTTATTCATTTAACTTCTCATCAAAGAACTCTTGAATGATATGAATTACATGCCTGTGCTTTTTACTAGCAGAATTCACTTAACCAGAGTTAGATGTCAAACTAACTATCTGTAGTTGTACAGGTATTCTTATTTTGGAAAATCACCTTCTTCTTAATTCTCTTTACGAGTTTAACTATTAACACCAGTGGTGAAGGAGCATTTTAAGATGGTTAGGACAGTAAATGTTCATTTCTAATGAATGTTCTTTAGTATAATTAGTGACAAAACGAGGAACTTAAGTTTTAGGTGATGCAAGTACATCATTCTTTTTTCCAGTATGGAAGAGAATGTTATCTAATACTTATTTTCTCTTTTAATGAAAAAAAATTAACACCCATTTATTACTTCTACTATTTCACATTCTATTTAAACAAAAATAGCCGTGACTGTCTTCCTATGGTTGTCAGCCACATATTTTTCCCTAATGGCTTTTGTTCTTTCATCAGTGTAAGCTTGCTAAGTGTATCCATTTCCTTATTATCATGTTTCATGATGCTGTATGCTGATGAACTAGATAAAAAATTTGATTTTCATAGAATGGACAACTTGCCATTCTGACCAAGTAGAATAAATATTTTATTTGCAAATTTAACAAGTAGGGTGCTTTGATTAAACATAATCTCACAATTATAATCTGCAGGAATAATTTTATAATGTATAACCACATCTAAGGTACTATGATAAGATTCCTTCCTTGGATTTATAACTATTGTAAACACAAAATATCACTCCTTACAATGTATTTTTACCAGAGTATGTATCTGGGTAGTCTTAAGATGAGTCACCTTTTGCTTCTATAGCTGTCATGGAAACTGGCAAGACGGAAAAATTTCAAAAATTGAGATGTGCAACAGTATTTTAAAATTGATGTGTATGAACTTGATACTTGTAGAAGAGGTTTTCTTAACTACATACAGCTTAATATCAGGAAATATAGTTTTTTGGGAAAAAAAAAGAGTGTATCCTACTAATCTGTAAATCTAGCAGACTCAAAGGGTCACTTTAAGTGTGTGTGTAGTTCTTATAATACATCCTGATTTATTTTAGTGGATCTTGTTTACATATTATTTCTTGCCTTCTACAACATTGTTGTTTCAACAGTATTTTGGGAGAGTGGATGGGCCACTCAAACTTAATTACTTGTGAGATAAGGATTTTGCCCAAAAATAGTGATGTAATACTTGAATTTTGCTCTTTTCTGGAGAAGGTGCATGTTCAGTTCCTAACAGATAGACCTAAATGCTGTAGGGTTGTTGTCTTTAAAAAGTTAGTTTGCAGCTGACTTAGTCCTGAAGTTAAATGCGTGTGAATATGTTTCTAGCACCCAGATGGATCCATGGTTTATTTTTTTTTTCAGGAGACTTTCAGTGTCTCCTACTGAACAAGAAAATGATAATCTAAGCAGTTGCTTCAGCATGAATTTGATTAGAATGGTATCATTAATTGTAGGGAAGCAGTCTAATTCTTAGTTTGTTTAAATGTCAGATACTTGGGTAAAAAATGCTGAGCTTGACGCTGCAGGAGACCATTGTAGGATTACGCATTGAGGATTTTACTTAACTAACTTTATTCTCTCTTTGAGGCAGTTCAGCAACTTCATTTTATTTTTCTTTTATATTTTTCCTCTATTTTAAGAAAGATTGTCTTAAATACCAGCCTGTGACTTGTAAAGGTGGATTGGGGCTTTCTGTTTTTAATAAAGCTTTCAGAATTAAAGGCTATACTTTGACTCACTGCAAAATAGGAGGTACGAATGTGAATTCTAAAATAGAAAACTCCTTCATTTGAGATTTTTTTTTTTTTTAAAAAAAAAGTTAGGTTTTGAAATATTACAGTCAATCTCTTTGGACAATGTAAAATGTTAAGAGCATTACTTAAGTGTAAAATCCAGAAAGAAAAAAAAAAAACTGTTTTGATTTTTCAAACTCAAAAATTAGTCTGTATACTTTACAACCGCTATGTTGTTACAACTGCCACCATGTTTTTAGTAATAGGAACTTCATGGGAAGTGATTTCAATTAATCTTACTCTAGAAAAATAGTTGATTAGATTTAGTTGAATTCTTTCCTGTATTCAGAAGAGGCTTTGAAACATGAGGAAGAACTCATTACTATATGAAGTAGCACTATGCAAAGGGAGGAAACACTAAAAAAGCATGCTTCTTGATTTTAAAATAAATATTTAAATAAAAACACCTACCCATCTGTAATGAAAATTAACAAAACATGCGATTTTGTTTTCGAGCAATCTGAGTGCATGGATTTTCTTTTTGATATATAGTCATAAATTTTTCTTTAATACTTTTGTAATTTAGATTTCTAACAATTTTAGATTTCAGAATTCTTAACTTATGGTTACTTATTTAAATTGCAATATAAAATTTCTGGTTACTGCTGTCTATTCTGTCTTACATATGCTGCTCATAGTTCTCTGACAACTAATGCCAGCTGTTCCTGAGAACAATGAAGATGCACGATTTTTTCAGGTCATTTTTCTTCTGTCCAAGCTTAAAGTGATGTATTAGTGTACATCACATGAGAGTGTATCACTAAATTTCCTGTGTTTTTGATTTCTGTTAATCAACTTTGCTTGGAATTCAATTTTGAAGGATCAGTTTAAAATCCTGCTTCAGCTGATGCAACCATAATTCTGATTTTTTAAAGCATTCTTCCAAAAATGAGATAGCTTTGAGGATCATTAAGAGAGCAGAAGTTTTGAGTGCTCGTTAATGAAGGGATATTCTGCCTCCCTCTTTACATATGTAATAACTTGACAAATGTCCTCACTAAAGCTCATAACCCAGAATGATTAGAGAACACGGGGGGGGGGGGGGGGGGGCTTTTATGATTGTGTATTTCATAGTAACTCTGAGCCTGTAACAGGAAAAAAGAATGCTTTTTACATTTGATTTGTTTTACAGTGAATTGTTTTCTATTACACTATATCCTTAGTTATCGAATCTATTTGGTGCTAAAAACATACCCTTTTTAGTCAGTGTCTCTGTATGCTGGCAGCACTTCTTTCTCAACCTAGGAAAGACTATCCAGATGGTCTCAGATCTGGAACATGTGAAAAATGCATTTAAAAGACAACTTCAGAAACATATTTTGTTTAGTCTCAGTGTATAGGAAGGAAAAAAAAAAAGCAGTCTTAGTGTCCTAAAGGTTTATACTGAAGTGATTTTTCTACTAATGGGTTTCATTACGGATGTCAGTGTGCATTTCTGTAGTCACAGGTTAGGAGGAATAGTGAAAAAACAGACGATAAGGCTGAGATTTCATAGGACTCATGTTGTTCAATAGTTTTCTCTAATCCTATTGCATTGATGCAGTTTTAAATGGGGTGTGGATGAGTTGAGTTTGTTTACAACTGTTCCAGTACAATGAAGAACTCTCAGATAAGACTTCCTTTCTGGTCATGATGCCTTCCTGAACACATTTGTACAGGAGGTAATAAAATGTTCAGATGCTCTCTAAAGTGATTACTTTATAAGAAAACTTTAATGGAACTAGAAATAAATACAGTAATTGGATTATGCCTTCGTCTTAAATATGCTGTTTGCAGAACCATATGAACATTTTGCAGTAACAGTATAATTTTAATCTCTTTTTCGTAATTATACTTGAATTTATTAATTTGGAAAATTGTAATGCTGTAATATTTTTCTCGGTAATGAGCTACAACATGAAAATTTCCTATGTCATTACCTGAATCAACACCTCAAGTGTGCTGTTTTTTCACAGTAGCACTTTCATTCTTATTCAGGATAAATGGAAATAATTATAATAGCTGCAATCATACATTTTCCCAACACATTTTTTAAGCTGTATTTTAAGCTGTTATTTTAGAGGATTTGTAGTACTTTCTCCAAGAATCTCTAGAATTTGGTTTGGAGAAGTGTAGACAGAAGTTGATGAAGTTTAGTGCTTTGTTTTTGAGCTTCTGTGTCCATTTCTTGAGTTGCTTGTATTTTGAGTTTTACCTACACAGAAATTCAGATCCCCTTCCTCTCTTTTTCTTCCTCCTGTCCTTCCTCTGCTCCTTATCTTTAAGTGCAAAATGCATATTACATATAAATATAACCTCTTTAGTGAGTTTTAATCAGTTTTTCTTCTCTGCACAGTCCCTTCGGTCTGAATATGTTCAGTACTAAAGCCTTGCTGCTTTGGTGAAACCTGTTGAGCTCTTACAATGGAAGTCCTTCATGAAGAATTTAAGGAAAGAAGCTGTTCATTCAGATGAGGATTCTTCAATACAAGATACGTTAAAACCTTAACACCAAGAGGCAACTTCTCAACAGCAGTAAATTTCTGGTTAATGACTACTACAGATGCACTGAAGTTGAATTTGTGGAAATTATTCCTCCATGTTATATACAGATTTAAATTTTTTAATGTTGAAACTACTTGAATATATTTCTAATGAGTTTCATTATGACATTTATTAACTTGTGTACAGTCTTAAAATGTATTAAGAGAATATTTTATTAAGCTATATATATATAATTATGTAAAAAATTAGAATATTTTAATTTAGTTTTTCACTTCTTTGCTACCAAAATGTGTATTTTAAAGAATTTTTATGTGTTTATCAGATATGAAAAAAAAAAATTATGAACAGGAAGTTTTTTCTCATTTTATGGGTCCATCATTGCTTAAAGCCTATGGTAATTACCTCTTTCACTAATTGGTCTTCTGTTAACCTAATGGAAGTCTAACCAGTGAGAGACTCGTTGTTACACTATCAATTGAAAGCACTTGAATACATAGTCTGCTTTCCACTTTTAGCTGCTGATCTTTCATAAGGAAAAACAAATTGAGATGCAACATATAAGTTACATCTGAGGATTGCAAAAACAAAGTAATTGAGCTGACCATTTGATCATGTTATTAATACTTTCTTTCATTGTGTCTTAAAGGAATATTTTAACTTTTTCTTTCCAATGTAGAATATTAAATTTTGCTCTGCCATACATACTGCAAAAATAAAGATAGTGTTTAAGTTGGTAAGAATACATTTGTATGATGAATTTGGCAGTACTGCATACTTGCATGTTGTTAACCTACATTTGGCAGTATGCACACAAGTTTCATTAGCAGAGCATATTCAAGTAGATGTTGGAACTCTGTTGAATTTTCACTTATTGATTGGATGTTCCATAAATCTTTTGATTTGAAAATTACTGTTAAAAGTGTAGGTAGTGTAACCTGCTGTATCATAGAATAGTTTTCTCATTAGTAAAGGTAATCTTTAATAGGTGCAATTAGGAATGAAACTTTGAATGAAATGGTGTTCCAGTGAAGTATGAGAGATCACGTTTAAAACTTACACTCCACAAGAAAAAGAAATTAAGCAGCTGTGAAAACTTTATTTGCCATTGTAGTTCAGAAGACAAACACAATACAGATTTGTTACCCATTATTTTTTCCAATATCTACAGGAATTTGAGAATAAAATGGGGTTGACTTATCAGTCTTCGTTCCTGAAGACCTGTGAATGACCTGCATTTGCTCTGCAAATGAAGTTAAGTGCCACATAATTTTTTGAAAAATTTTAGATCGCAAATTGGTACATAAAGTTATATGGAAAGTGTTAATAAGCAATACCGAGAGCAGCTATATGAATCACTGAATAAAAGTTACATGCAATACTGTACCTTTCCACAATTGTGTATATGGAACATATACACACACAAAGTAGCATATGTGTGTGCATATATATATACAATATACTGTATATGAATTATAGATTAATGGTAAGGTAATTCTACCTCTCAAGGAAAAAAAAAAGTTGTGCTTTGTTATAAATAGTTTTCCTTAAAATGTTTAATTTTGGAATGTAGATATATATATCATACAGCTAATTGATAATAAAATACATATATCAGCCACTTCTCTTTTCTTGTCTTTTCTTACTCTTTATCTAATATCATAACAGCAAAATCGCCTTTTTCTAAAGCATGTAATACACTTATAACATTGCAAAAAGAAATGAGTATGATGGGTATCTTTTATCTCTAATATTTCTACCCAATATTCCTCTATTTGTTTTGCATAACAGTCTCAAATATTTAATCAATGTGACAATATTATTCTCTGAACATTACATTTCTAAATACCATAATTTAAAATGCCTCTTAATTGAGGTAACATTGCTTTCCAGGACAAGGATCCCTGTTAAAGGTGTAATACACCTTACCTTTTTTGCATATGCAACATTCTTATTTAGCCTCACTAATAATAGTAGGGTTTTTGTCCCTAAGAAAGCAAACAGTCATGTTCTCATTTTGCTTTTCCTCCTTCCTTTAGTTAAAAATTAGTCACAAATGGTTCTAACATAGTTTAATTCTGCTGATGATTTTCAGCAAATTTGTTGTGTTGCATGATAACTTATCCATGGTGCTTAATATTCCTGTGAGGGAAGTCAGTACTGCAATAGGTGATGTGGATAATAGGTAACTGTTGCATAGCTGCTCTGAAGGACTGGCAAAATCAGGAATAGAAGAGCTGCTTTAGCAGCTGCCCAAATTCTAGCAAACACACTAGTCTTCCAATAACACAATAAAGGGTTCCTGTCACTACACTGGAACAATTAATGGATATTGGTTTGGATGCATATAGTAACTACGAAGGAAGAACAGCTAATTACAAAGTGTCTCGTACACTGAAAGCAATTACTCCCTTTCCCTTTTTTCTATACTTCCCTCTTACTGATTTATTATACTAAAGACAGTAAATGCCAGCTAATGGACAATGTTTTGTGTTCTTAAAAAATTGTGATAAATATAGCCAGTATTCCATAACAATCAACTTCTTAAAAATAAAATAAGTTTGGGGACAGTAAAATGTTAGTCTTTAGAACCTTTTAGCTTTTCAGAAATACCCTAAATTTTGTTTTATATCCTGTTCACTTAACCTTGAACTTTACCACTTCCATTGCTTCATCTATAAATGCATCTCTTCCTTCTGTGACAAAAAACTGTAGCTCATGAGATCTTTAAAAGGAGGTTGGATAAACACAGAAGGATGGATTAAATAAATCTAGAGGTCTCTACTGGGCCTACAATTCTGCGGATAATGCCTTGTGGAACCATTAATCTCTTCAAAGTGTGCTTTATGAAGCTTTTTGGTTAGGGAGATATTTCTTGTTAAAGATATAAAGAATATTTTTCAATTACAGTACTGCAGAAAGAGGAGGATTTTAGTTTCTATAATAACCGTTCTCTACTGACAGCTAAACAATGAAAGGCCTCAAAAGGTTTGACACATGATTAGATCTACACTGTAAAGTGCAGCAGGCAAAAAAAATATGGTAATTAAGGGCCTGATCAAGTAAATTGCTCAGGTATGTCTTTAACCTTAAGCACATGAGCAATCTAGTTAATTAAAAAAGAACAGATACTCATAGTTGTAATTAATCCATATTTGGATCAACAGTCCTGTCAATTACAAACATGAGACTTTCTGCCAAATAAAAGGTGTGCTATGTTACAAATTAATCCATTGACCTACACAGATTATCTTCATTATTTTAAAGAATTTATATTATGATTACCTCCTAACATACTATTTTGCTATTGTTATTTATCAGCATCATGAGTTTGACAATATCTAAAATACCTTCCAAAGATATCTTTAGTCAATACCCAGGTAATACCTAACCAGCTGAGAAAGTTTACTTGTCTAGCTCATATATAATCCGTGTGTAAAAGCCGTTTCTCTCTTATTCAGCATTCCTTTTCTGGAATGCTTTTAAGATGAAATTAAGTCATTTTTCTTGGTTTCTTATTAAATCTTTTCAATGGTAAGTAAACATTTGGTCCCTGTTTGAGTAAAGCATTGCAGAGTACCTGCGAAAATCCCAGTGCCAACTCTTGTCCATCCCATGACTGCTACACCCTGCTCTTCAACCAACTCTTAGTCTGCGTGAGAAGCTTTCATTCCGTTCTGAAGGAACTTGCTTTTTGAATTGAATTTGCTGTGAGACTGTTTCAAAGACTATACTGATTCCATTTCACCTGTGTACTTAGTGACACATTTACCTCAAGCAGGTTAGTGACGCAAGATGTCCTGTTAGAGAAAAGCTGAGTCTTTTATGAAGAAATGTCGCATATGGTTGAGGACCAGCTTCCTCAAATAAGAAATGCTGTCTTAGCAGGGATCTATGTACCTATTACATTTGAAAGATTTAATTTGCAAACATTATTACAGACCAGTTCTGAAATTGTTTAAAGAAACAGTACATTTTTGCTTAACCAAAATAAGATCAGAAAAATCAGGTTCAGTATCTAGCAGAGGAGTTCTACAGCAAATGGATTGTATTTTAGTCATAAGTGACTGATATTAGTTTGAAAGCTTGCTGAAAATTAAAGTTGCGTAAATGGGCTAGAACCAGGAAACTGGCAAAGCAAAGAGAAAAGAGTCAGACTGTGTAGTTGCAGTATTTCTGGAGCATGATAGATTTTTTTTCCTTCTTGATTTAACAAGTTGAAAATCTGCTGAATAATTCATGAAGAGTGGAAGGGCTGAATCTTCCTGGAATGATATACAGTGTACGTACTGTGGCACAGGAGAAACTGCAAAGCTTTGTATCAGTTGCTGCCGTTTCTGCTGCCGATTGCAAGGTGCTGCTGCTTTTGGCATTTTCACAGCTACCGGATCCTCAGTCATGCTCCCGTCTGCTAACAGCTATCTGCACCCTATGGACCCACCTTCGCTAGCTAGTCTCTGGGATTTCTTGTTACCTCCCTACCTTGGACACTGCTGTTCTCCAGATTGCTACTGCTAACTGCATTTTTGGACTTGCAGCTTGTATGACTGAAATCTGCCTTAGAGTCCCTCAGCTGCACATCCTCTCTCGTGTTTGGTGGGGGACTTCTGCAGCAGGATCTTCGGACCCAGCTGAGGATGGGATTTACAGGCAGAAGCCAAAACTGAGCTGCATTCAGCGAGATGCCCAACGCCTCTTCCTGGAGTGCTAGCTCGCCGCTGCTGCTGCTCTGGGAGGACTCCTCCGGGACCCGCATCTTCCTGTCGCTGCTCTATGCGGTCCTAGCTATCTCAGGGACCTTATCCAATGTGATGGTCATCTACCTAGTTTTCTCCTTCAAGAAGCTGCAGACAACCAGTAACGCCTTCATCGTCAACGGCTGCGCGGCCGACCTCAGCGTGTGCGCCCTGTGGATGCCCCAGGAGGCAGTGCTGGGGCTGCTGCCCCCCAACTCCTCTTCCCTTCGCTCGGCCGAGTACCGCCTGCTCCGAGGGGGGCTCCTCGGCCTCGGCCTCACCGTCTCGCTGGCCTCTCACCTGCTGGTGGCCTTCAACAGGTACGTGCTCATCACCAAGCTGCCCAGCGTTTACCAGGCCCTCTACCAGCGGAGGCACACGGGCTGCATGATCGGGCTCTCCTGGGCCCTCGCCCTGCTCCTGCTCCCGCTGCTGCCCGGGCTCTGGACGCCGGGCTCGGCCCAGCAGCCGCCCCCGCGGCAGCCGGACGGCGGCTCCCGCTACACCGCGCTGCTCCTCGCCCTGGCCGTGCTGGGCCAGACGGCGCTGCTGCTCCACTGCTACCTCGGCATCGTGCGGCGGGTGCGGGGCAGCGCCAAGCGGGTCAGCGTCCTCAACTTCCACCTCCTGCACCAGCTGCCCTTCCCCGCCGCCCCGCCGCCGCCCCGCCGCGCCCAGCGCCGCCTCAGCAGCGTCTCGGTGCTGCTGCTCTGCTGCGTCTTCCTGCTGGGCACCCAGCCCCTCGTCTGGGTCAGCCTGCTGGCCTTCTTCCTGCGCCCGGCGCCGGCGGCGCTGCAGGCCGCCAGCTGGCTGCTGCTCTGCTCGCTCTCGGCCCTCAACCCGCTGCTCTACACGTGGCGCAGCGAGGAGTTCCGACGGGCGGCGCGCTCCGTCCTGCCCCGCGCCGAGGGCTCCGCCGCCGCCCCGCGGCACCACGCCGCCGCCACCGGCCCCGCCGCCGCCGCTCCGCCCTGCCCGC